>NC_090388.1:5345070-5566318 GCF_036365525.1 Heterodontus francisci
CCCCTTCACAAAACCATGCTGTCTCTCGCTAATAAGTTTGTTTGTTTCCAAATGAGAGTAAATCCTGTCCCGAAGAATCCTCTCCAATAGTTTCCCTACCACTGACGTAAGGTTCACCGGCCTATAATTTCCTGGATTATCCTTGCCACCCTTCTTAAACAAAGGAACAACATTGGCTATTCTCCAGTCCTCTGGGACCTCACCTGTAGCCATTGAGGATGCAAAGATTTCTGTCAAGGCCCCAGCAATTTCCTCCCTTGCCTCCCTCAGTATTCTGGGGTAGATCCCATCCGGCCCTGGGGACTTATCTACCTTAATGCTTTGCAAGACACCCAACACCACCTCTTTTTTGATAATGAGATGACTGAGACTATCTGCACTCCCTTCCCTAGGCTCATCATCCACCAAGTCCTTCTCTTTGGTGAATACTGATGCAAAGTACTCATTTAGCACCTCGCCCATTTCCTCTGGCTCCACACATAGTTTCCCATCTCTGTCCTTGAGTGGGCCAACCCTTTCCCTGGTTACCCTCTTGCTCTTTATATACGTATAAAAAGCCTTGGGATTTTCCTTAATCCTGTTTGCCAATGACTTTTCATGACCCCTTTTAGCCCTCCTAACTCCTTGCTTAAGTTCCTTCCTACTGTCTTTATATTCCTCAAGTGCTTCGTCTGTCCCCAGCCTTCCAGCCCTTACAAATGCTTCCTTTTTCTTTTTGACTAGGCTCACAATATCCCACATTATCCAAGCTTCCCGAAACTTTCCAAACTTGTCTTTCTTCCTCACAGGAACATGCTGGTCCTGGATTCTAATCAGCTGACGTTTGAAAGACTCCCACATGTCAGATGCTGATTTACCCTCAAACAGCCGCCCCCAATCTAAATTCTTCAGTTCCTGCCTAATATTATAATTAGCCTTCCCCCAATTTAGCACCTTCACCCGAGAACTACTCTTATCCTTATCCACAAGTACCTTAAAACTTATGGAATTATGGTCACTGCTCCCGAAATGCTCCCCCACTGAAGCTTCGACCACCTGGCCGGGCGCATCCCCAATACCAGGTCCAGAATGGCCCCATTCCTAATTGGACTATCTACATACTGTTTCAAGAAGCCCTCCTGGATGCTCCTCACAAATTCTGCCCCATCCAAGCTCCGAGCACTAAGTGAGTCCCAGTCAATATAGGTGAAGTTAAAATCACCCACAACCACAACCCTGTTACCTTTATATCTTTCCAAAATCTGTCTATATATCTGCTCCTCTACCTCCTGCTGGCTGTTGGGAGGCCTGTAGTAAACCTCCAACATCGTGACTGCACCCTTCCTATTCCTGAGCTCCACCCATATGGCCTCACTGCATGACCCCTCTGAGGTGTCCTCCCGTAGTACAGCTGTGATATTCTCCTTAACCAGTAATGCAACTCCCCCACTCCTTTTTACATCCCCCTCTATCCCGCCTGAAGCTTCTAAAGCCTGGAACATTTAGCTGCCAATCCAGCCCTTCCCTCAACCAAGTCTCTGTAATAGCAACAGCATCATATTTCCAAGTACTAATCCAAGCTCCAAGTTCATCTGCCTTACCTGTTATACTTCTCGCATTGAAACAAATGCACTTCAGACCACCAGTCCCGCTGTGCTCAGCAACATCTCCCTGCCTGCTCTTCCTCTTAGTCCTACTGGCCTTATTTACTATGTCCTCATTTATTTCACTAGCTGTCCTACTGCTCTGGTTCCTACCCCCCTGCCACACTAGTTTAAACCCTCCCGAGTGACGCTAGCAAACCTTGCAGCCAGGATATTAGAGCTCCTCCAGTTAATAGATGGTACAATTTGGCTGGGCCTTTAATTTGGAAAATTTTAAATGATATGTTAGGCAATCTGTGGAGGGACGGGATTGAATTAACAGTGCGTTTCTCCCACCACAATCAGAATTGTATATTTTGATTGGGAGCTTTGACTGGAGCGGTCGGTTGTAAAATTAATTGGGGGCTCGCTCGTGATTTGAATCACATTAATTGGGTTTCTCAGGATTTGAATCATATCTTAATTGGGGGCTTCCTCGCAGTTGAATCATATTTAATTTGGTGGCTCGCGTCTGGGATCAGAATCAGACTAATTTGTAGGCTTGCATTTGGAATCATAGTAATTACTCGTCTCTGGGATAACATATTTAAATTGCGTTTGGCATCATATTAATTGCTCTCAAGTCTGGGATCATATCAATTGGAAACCCAATTGCTGGGATCTAAATCTAACACCAATTACAAAGAAATTATTAAAAGGAACCAGGTCTCTTGTATAATAAGATTCAGGCTATACCATTGTAATGGCATTAGTGGTTATAGCAGAGTTTTTGGGAAAGCAGAATGTTTCCCTGAGTGACTTGATAACTTTAACAAAGACAAATTAAAAGAAATTAGGGTTGAAATTGAAATCAGGTGGCAAAAAGCAGAGATAAGTGACAGCCAAACATCTGGAATTAGTAGAAGATGATGATGATACAGATGAAGGGCAATACTAGGAACAAGAAAAGGAATATGAGAGACAAGAGGGCAGTAGGTCCGAGAGTAATGCAGTGGAATTGGCTAGGATTAAGTTAGAAATGAAAAAACTGGAGCTTCAACATGAAAAAAGAATTAATAAAACTTGAAATGAAAAAAGAGGAACGGGAGAAAGAGAGAGCATTTCAGAGAGACAGTGAAAGAAAAGAGAGGGAATTTAAGTTAAAAGAATCCCGGGAAAATTAGGGTCAGAAAGAATCTGAGTTTAGATCAGGAACCAGCAAGAAGTTGTTTAAATTTATACAGGCTGTTCCTAAGTTTGGGGAAAGGGACGTAGAGGCATTTTTCATATCTTTTGAAAAAATAGCCAAACAGATGAAATGGCCAAAAGAAAGCTGGACATTGCTCATGCAGGGCAGGCTGGTAGGCAGAGCTCATGAAGTTTATGCCATGCTTTCTGAAGAGGCTTCTGCAGATTTGAGAGTGGGGATAATGGTAAGTACTTCGACTGGCAGGATGTAACTAGTGGTGTCCCGCAGGGATCTGTGTTGGGGCCTCAATTATTCACATTATTCATTAACGACTTGGATGATGGCATAGTAAGTCATATATCCAAATTTGCTGATGATACAAAGTTAGGCGGCATTGTAGACAGTCTAGATGATAGCATAAAATTGCAAAGAGATATTGACAGACTAGGTGAATGGGCAAAACTGTGGCAGATGGATTTCAATGTGGGCAAGTGTGAGATTATCCATTTTGGACCAAAAAAGGATAGAGCAGGGTACTTTCTAAATGGGAATTCAAATTCAGTTAGTGATCAGGGACAACAGGGTGTGATTGCAAGTGAGGCAGGTAGGGGGATCCTGAGTTCAGGAGTGGAGGAGCCTCAGCCTTTGACCTTATCCAACAGGTACGAGATACTTGCTCCCTGTGTGGATGAGGAAAAGGGCTGCGGGGAGGATGAGCCAACTAACCATGGTGCAGAAGGCCATTCAAGAGGGGGGAGCAAAAAAACAAGTGGTAGTTATAGGAGATTCTATAATTATGAGAGGCATAGACAGGTTGGATAGCAAGAAGCTTTTTCCCAGAGTGGGGGATTCAATTACTAGGGGTCACGAGTTCAAAGTGAAAGGGGAAAAGTTTAGGGGGGATATGCGTGGAAAGTTCTTTACACAGAGGGTGGTGGGTGCCTGTAACACGTTGCCAGCGGAGGTGGTAGACGCGGGCACGATAGCGTCTTTTAAGATGTATCTGGACAGATACATGAATGGGCAGGAAGTAAAGAGATACAGACCCTTAGAAAATAGGCGACATATTTAGATAGAGGATCTGGATCGGCGCAGGCTTGGAGGGCCGAAGGGCCTGTTCCTGTGCTGTAATTTTCTTTGTTCTTTGTTCTAGGGGAATAGATAGTATCCTTTGCAAGCCGGATCGGGAGTCCCGCATGGTGTGTTGCCTGCCCGGTGTCAGGGTGCAGGACATCTCTGACCAGCTTGAAAGGATATTGGAGCGGGAGGGGGAGGATCCAGTTGTTGTGGTCCACGTTGGGACTAACAACATAGGCAAGGCTAGGATGGAGGACCTGTTTGGGGATTATAAAGCACTAGGAGCGAAATTAAGGAACAGGTCCTCGAGGGTCATAATCTCCGGATTACTGCCCGAGCCACGTGCAAATTGGCTTAGGGATAAGAATATTAGGGAAGTAAACATGTGGCTAAGGGAGTGGTGTGGGAAAGAGGGGTTCCATTTCATGGGGCATTGGCATCAGTTTTGGAACCGGGGGGATCTGTACCGATGGGACGGTCTCCACCTGAACCGATCTGGAACCAGTGTTCTAGAGAAACAGATAAATCGGGTGGTCTCTAGGACTTTAAACTAGTGAGTCGGGGGGAAGGGAAAGGGAAAACGACAGGGAGTATGATGATAAATAAAAAGGTAAGCAGCAGGCTAACGTGTGCAGGAGGGTTTAAGTTCAAGGCAGACTATGAAAGAAGCAGAAAGGAAGGTTAACTCAGGATTTATTATTAGAGATGTTGGAAATCATGAGGGTAAGAAAGCTAGCATAAAGGCACTTTACCTGAATGCTCGTAGCATTCGTAACAAGGTTGATGAGTTAACGACACAAATCATCGCGAATGAAAATGATTTGGTAGCCATTACGGAGACATGGTTACAGGTTGGTCACGACTGGGAGTTAAATATCCAGGGGTACCAGACTATTCGGAAGGACAGACAGGAAGGTAAGGGAGGTGGTGTAGCTCTGATATTCAAGGACGACATCAGGGCGGTGCTGAGAGATGATATAGGTTCTATGGAGAATGAGGTTGAATCCATTTGGGTGGAAATTAGAAACTCTAAGAAGAAAAAGTCATTGATAGGCGTAGTCTATAGGCCACCAAATAATATCACATTGGGGCGGGCAATAAACAAAGAAATAACTATTGCCTATAAAAATGGTACGGCAATTATCATGGGGGATTTTAATCTACATGTGGATTGATCGAACCAGCTCAGTCAGGGTAGCCTTGAGGAGGAGTTCGTTGAGTGTATCCGTGATAGTTTTCTTGAACAGTATGTAATGGAACAGACGAGGGAGCAAGCTATCCTAGATCTAGTCCTGTGTAATGAGACAGGAATAATTAATGACCTCATAGTTAGGGATCCTCTTGGAAGGAGTGATCACAGTATGGTTGAATTTAGAATACAGATGGAGAGTGTGAAGATAAAATCCAATACCAGGGTCCTGTGCTTGAACAAGGGGGACTACAATAGAATGAGGGAGGACTTGGCTAAAGTGGACTGGAAACAAAGATTTTACGGTGGGACAGTTGACGAGCAGTGGAGGACTTTCAAAGCAATTTTTCAAAGTGTTCAGCAAAAGTATATTCCAGTGAAAAGGAAGGACTGGAAGAAAAGGGGTAATCTGCCATGGGTGTCTCAGGAAATAAGGGAGGCTATCAAATTGAAAGAGAAGGCTTACAAAGTGGCCAAAAGCAGCATGAAACTAGAAGATTGGGAAAACTTTAAAGGTCAACAGAAAGCTACAAAAAGAGCTATAAAGAAAAGTAAGATAGAACATGAGAAAAAACTAGCACAGAATATAAAGACAGATAGCAAAAGTTTCTATAAATATATAAAACAAAAAAGAGTGGCTAAAGTAAACGTTGGTCCTTTAGAGGATGAGAAGGGGAATTTAGTTATGGGATATGATGAAATGGCTGAGGCATTGAACAGGTATTTTGTATCGGTCTTCACAGTGGAGGACATTAATAACATGCCAGTAATTGACAAAGAGACGAACGTAGGTGAGGACCTGGAAACAATCATTATTACGGAAGAGGTAGTGTTGGGCAAGCTAATGGAGCTAAGGATTGATAAGTCTCCTGGCCCTGATGGAATGCATCCCAGGGTACTAAAAGAGATGGCGGTAGAAATAGCAGGTGCACTGATGGTAATTTTCCAAAATTCGCTGGACTCTGGGGTAGTCCCAGCTGATTGGAAAACAGCAGATGTGATGCCACTGTTTAAAAAGGGAGGTAGACAAAGGATGGGGAATTATAGACCGGTTAACTTAACCTCTGTAGTGGGGAAGATGCTTGAGTCTATTATCAAGGAAGAAATAGGGCATCTCGATAGAAATTGTCCCTTTAGGCAGACGCAGCATGGGTTCATGAAGGGCAGGTCAGCTTGACAAATCTTTTGGAATTCTATGATGACATTACGAGCAAGGTGGACAATGGGGACCCAGTGGATGTGGTGTACCTAGATTTCCAAAAGGCCTTCGACAAGGTGCCGCACAAGAGGCTGCTGCATAAGATAAGGAGGCATGGCGTTAGGGGTAAAGTATTAGCATGGATAAAGGATTGGTTGACTAACAGGAAGCAGAGAGTGGGGATAAATGAGTGCTATTCTGGGTGGCAATCAGTCACTAGTGGTGTGCCTCAGGGATTGGTGTTGGGACCGCAATTATTTACAATTTATATAGGTGATTTGGAGTTGGGGACCACGTGTAGGGTGTCAAAGTTTGAAGAAGACACTAAGATGAGTGGCAGAGAAAAATGTGCAGATGACTCTGAAACTTTGCAGAGGAACATAGATACATTGAGTGAGTGGGCAAAGGTCTGGCAGATGGAATACAATGTTAATAAATGTGAAGTCATTTATTTCGGTAGGAGTAACAGTAAAAAGGATTATTACTTGAATGGTAAAAAGTTGCAGCATGCTGCTATGCAGAGGGACCTGGGTGTCCTTGTGCATGAATCGCAGAAGGTTGGTCTGCATGTACAGCAAGTAATTAGGAAGGCAAATGGAATTTTGTCCTTCATTGCTAAAGGGATTGAGTTTAAAAGCAGAGAGGTTATGTTGCAGCTGTATAAGGTACTGGTGAGGCCGCACCTGGAGTACTGTGTGCAGTTTTGGTCTCCTTACTTGAGAAAGGATATACTGGCACTGGAGAGGGTGCAGAGGAGGTTCACTAGGTTGATTCCGGAGTTGAGGGGGTTGGCTTATGAGGAGAGACTGAGTAGATTGGGATTATATTCATTGGAGTTCAGAAAAATGAGGGGGGATCTTATAGAAACATATAAAATCATGAAGGGAATAAAGATACAAGTAGAAAGGATGTTTCCACTGGCAGGTGAAGCTAGGACAAGAGGGCATAGCCTCAAGATCAGAGGGAGCAGATTTAGGACTTAATTGAGAAGGAACTTCTTCACCCAGAGAGTTGTTAATCTTTGGAATTCCTTGCCCAGTGAAGTAGTTGACGCTTCTTCAGTAAACGTCTTTAAAGCTAAGGTAGATATCCTTTTGAACAATAAAGGAATTAAGGGATGCGGTGGGAGCGTGGGTAAGTGGATCTGAGTCCACGAAAAGATCAGCCATGATCTTATTGAATGGCAGAGCAGGCTCGAGGGGCCGGACGACCTACTCCTGCTCCTAGTTCTTATGATCTTATGAAATGGAGACCACCTCATAGACCTATTGATGAAGACTGGACAGTTGTTGAACAGATAGTGGTACCACCTAAATATCACCAAGGATTATTAAGGTTAGCACACAAGATTTCTTTTGTAGGACATAGGGGAATTCGAAAGACCAAATCACACATAAGCAAACATTATTACTGGCCAGGTCTTACAAAGGATGTGAGACAATTTAGTAGACATGTTTTCATTTCATAGGTATTTCAGTCAATAGCTGTAATCTAACTTGCACCACTTTGGAGCTCATTAATCGAATTAACTATAAGATTCATTAGGTGAAACAGGATTTCAATACCAATAAATTATTTTTCTCCACAAGTAGTGAGATTTAAACAATTCCTAAAATGGCAAAGACAAGCCTAATTCATGTAATTTCTCCTCCCTCCCAAACCCCAGTGCACCCCACCCCCCAACACCCCAGTGCTCTCTCCCCTAATCTAAGTGCCTCTTTCTCTGCCCTGATCCCAGTGCCCCCCCCCAACCCCTGATCCCAGTGCTCCCCCACACCCCAGATCCCAGTGCGCTCTCTCCTAATCTAAGTGCCTCTTTCTCTTCCCTGATCCCAGTGGCCCCCCCACACCCCTGATCCCAGTGCTCCTCTCCCTCCCTTGATCCCGCTACTCCCTCTCTCTCCCAATCCCACTGCCCCTCCACTCCTCTCCCTGTCTTGACTCCTCAGTGTTGTGCTGTTGGGGTTTTGCTATATAGCCCACAGGAGAAGGTAAAACATTTGCTTTAAGTTTATTGGCCCTCAGTTATCTAGTGCAGGAATCAGTTTAGAAACTTTCAGTGAGCTAATTTCTAACCATGGTTTACAAAGCAGGCAAGCTGAAGCTGCGGTCTTGCCCATGCATGAGAAATTATTATTGTTTGTGGCTTTTAAAGGTTTGTTTGCACAGAATTCTAGATTAACAGCAACCTGAGTTTGATAGAATGCAAGTAACTGTCAGACTGAAGTTTGCTAACTAAGCTCGTACTGTGTTACACTTTCTGCCTCACTTGTCAATTAGTGCAGCATCCGACAGCCTCTGCCAAAAACTCTGCTCTGACCTTTCAGATTGGACACAAGTAGCAATCGCCTGCCCAGCCCCGCCCAAGCATTCATTTTAACCGCTGATGTGGAAAGGGAGTAATTTGTTTCAAAAGTGGGACTATTATCATAGAATGGTTACAGCACAGAAGGAGGCCATTCAGCCTGTCACATTCATGCTGGCTCTCTGCAAGAGCAACTCAGTGAGTCCAACTCTCCTGCCCTTTTCCCATTGCCTTGCAAATCTTTTCTCTCCAGATATCCAGTTCTCTTTTGAAAGCCTTGATTGAACCTGCCTCCACCACACTCTCAGACAGTGCATTCCAGATCCTAAACACTCACTGAACCTGCCTCCGCCACACTCTAAGGCAGTGCATTCCAGATCCTAAAAACTCACTCAACCTGCCTCCACCGCACTCTAAGGCAGTGCATTCCAGATCCTAAACACTCACTGAACCTGCCTCCACCACACTCTCAGACAGTGCATTCCAGATCCTAAACACTCACTGAACCTGCCTCCACCGCACTCTAAGGCAGTGCATTCCAGATCCTAAACACTCACTGAACCTGCCTCCACCACACTCTCAGACAGTGCATTCCAGATCCTAAACACTCGCTGTGTGAAAAAGTTTTTCCCCAACTCACCATTGCTTCTTTTGCCAATCACCTTAAATCTGTGCCCTATTGTTCTCGACCCTTCCACCAATGGGAGCAGTGTCTCCCTATCAACTCTGTCCAGACCCTCATGATTTTGAATACCTCAATCAAATCTCCTCACAGCCTTCTCGAAGGAGAATTGCCCCAGCTTCTCCAAACTGTCCATGTAACTGAAGTCCCTCATCCCTGCTAAACTCAAAAAGGTAATTCACATTTAATCAGTTAGGCTGCATTTAAACAACTGTAGCATCAGGTTCAAAATGGTTTTGCTTCATACCAATGCTACAACTATAGTGCAAATCCATTCCCGAGTCCAGTGTCAGGGCTGCACCTGGTACCTGAGAGAGACACAGAGTGAGATTCTCTGCAGAAAATAGTCTGCTCAGGAACTGACTCTGGATTTAGGCTGCACAAGTGTCATGTCTCCATTTGCAGTCTAACCATGAGTCATTACAAGCGGCCAAGCTGAGTAAATAATTAACTTTGTACATTTCCAGGGAGCGAAACTGTGGGTGCACACCAACTCAAGCAAAGCAAAGAATAAGGACACTGGGGGTGGGGGTGGGGAATGGAAGAGTGAAATCGGTCTTTGGTGGAGAGTAAAACTGTGTCATTGTGAATCGGCTGCTCTTTTTACACCCACGACCGTCACAGAAACATTTCACCCCTAGGGAATTTGCTTAATCTGTTATCAACATTTCTACCCTGTCTTTTTTTTTTGCTGTACATGCTCACTACTGTTTCCTCATGAGTCGTATTACTTTGTGTCTAATTACTCTCATTAGAAATCCAAGTCCAATCTCCTCAAATTTCAAAACATGTTTTAAGTTAGACTGCTCTGCCAATATTATTTGATTGCATTGTGTCTCATTGCAACTATGTCATATTTTCTGGCTCCATAGGAATATGATGCCACTGTAATTATTATTGAAAATCTCTCTCTAATTGTATAGATTACATGCGGGACCCTGATACTGTTAGTTTCGACTAAGGGCCAGTATGTCAGTCAGAAGCTGAGGATGCTGATCCCAAAGGAAGGAAATGGCCCCTTTAAGAACATCCCCTTGAAAGTATAATTGCACCTGGAGTGAGAGGAGACTTTCCCCGGACAGCTGAGCTTAAAAGGTCAAGGTTCAAGAGAAGAGGGGACAGCTGAAAGATGTACCGTGTGGTCTTGCTGTGTGTTGCATGCATTTTAAAAAAATGGTGTTTGGAACTTGAAGGGTCTCTTGTCGGGGGAAGGAAGCTCCAAGATTGTAGGACTCTAACAGTAGTATCTGATTCAGATACTTGTATGTTACATATATGGCCTTGGCTCAAACACCACAGGGGGCAATTTTAACCTCACTGTGCGGGTGGGAACCCCTGGGATCAGGCAAACCTGATTTTACACATCCCTAATATTCCTTGTTGACTTCAAAGACAAGTAAAAATCAGGCATGGGGTAAAACCAAAGTTGACTCCAATCCCGTCAGTTTCCCGACTGGTAGGACCGGGTAAAACTGCCCCCTTTGGGTGGGTGTAAAATCAGTGTTCCACCTGATCCTGTGGTTTACCCACCTGAGTCAGGTTAAAATTGCGCCTACATGTTTGGCTGCTTTTAATGACTTTCCCACCAAGTGGTTATTCAGTGTCAGAACACAGTGGGGAAAATATTTGCCTCGACAGCCTGGGATTGCCTGTCTGTTATAAACAATGTTGTCTCTGAGCTGGGCAGCTGCATGGCCATACAGAAACCTGAAAGTTCATGCACAGGCCGCTTACAAGTCGGCCCCTTTAAATTACTGCATGTGTGCAGCCACGTAAAGAATTTAAAGGGTCCGTGCACTCCCAAAACAAATTAGAGGGTACATTGGTTATTGAACCCATCTGATTTTCCAAATCAATAGGGTGAAGATCAGGTGGGATCTATAAGAGGCAGGCTATCCACTCTGTCCAATCACTGCCTATGCAGTGAATGTGAAAATCTATCACTCTGCATCTCTCCTGCTGACAGCTGCCTTCCCTCTAAGCTAGGTGCTTGCCCAACATTCTGAAAGTTGCCGCACACGGGTCGGCCTCTTTAAGTTACCAAGGTACACGGCACCGCAGAAATAAATAAGATCCGCGCACTTAAACAAATTGCACACTCCAAAAAAAAAAAGAGGGTCTGTTGGTTGACAGGCATGGCCATACCTTCTGTTCTGGCTTCCAATGTAAAGTTGAATTGCTGCTGAGAAAATAGCACACAATCACTGGAGAGGGCAGAGGTCAAGGAAAGGCAACACAATTTCTGTAAGAAATTAAAAGTACTCATTCATGGGTTAGACCTGACCTCGCAGGCACATGGCAAGATATGTAGTTGTGGACATTAGAAGTATAATCATTCCTGTATTTCTATACGGAACCTTATCCTGTGAATAATTATGGGAGGCAGGCTAGATGGGTAAATCAATCTCTTCCTGCCTGACACTGTATGTTCATTAGTACCAAGAGTGGGGCATGAGGGCTGAAAACGAGATGGGGCCCTGGGTCAGCCCAGCCCTGGCCTTCCCCAGCACTATCCAATTGCTATTGATTGCAGTTGAATCCTCAGCCCAAACCAAACAAGGCCGCTGAAGCAGAGGGGTTCAGATTGTGGGTTGGATGCTCCCTATTGTGGGTCTTCCCACTGGCCCAGACTAGCAGAGGCCCCAATCCAGACCCAAGCGCATAACTGAAGCTGGCACTCCCAGTTCGGGACAAAGGGAGTGCTGTCCTTTGGTTGAGGTTTCAGACTGAGGCCCCGTCTGCCTGTTCTGGTTGGTGTAAAAAGTTGCATTTAAACCAGAGCGGAGCGGTTCTCCTTCCATCCGACAACATATCACTCAACATCATTCAAAAATTAACTGGTCATTCATTCATTGCTGTTTGTGCAAGCTTTCTGTGCACTGATTGGCTGCTTTGTTTCCCTTATACTAATTTATTGGCTGTGAATATTAGGGTCCTGGGCCCAACCATCTTTAGCTGCTTTATCAATGACCTTCCCTCCATCATAAGGTCAGAAGTGGGGATGTTCGCTGATGACTGCACAATGTTCAGCATCATTCACAACTCCTCAGATACTGAAGCAGTCTGTGTCCAGATGCAGCAAGCCCTGGATAACACTTAGGATTGGTCTGATAAGTGGCAAGTAACATTCGCGTCACACAAGTGACAGGTAATGACCATCTCAAACAAGAGAGAATCCAACCATCGCCCCTTGACATTCAATGGCATTACGGTCACTGAATCCCCTACTGTCAACATCCTGGGGGTTACCATTGACCAAAAACTGAACTGCACCAGCCATATAAATACTGTGCCTACAAGAGCAGGTCAGGGGCTGGGAATTCTGTGGTGAGTAACTCACTTCCTGACTCCCCAAAGTCTGTCCACCATCTACAAGGCACAAGTCAGGAGTGTGATGGAATACTCTCGCCTTGCCTGGATGGGTGCAGCTCCAACAACACTCAAGAAAATCTCGACACCATCCAGGACAAAGCAGCCTGCTTGATTGGCACAATTCTGACTTGGAAATATAATCCCTGTTCCTTCACTGCCACTGGGTTAAAATCCTGGAACACTCTCCCTAACAGCACTGTAGGTGTACCTACACCATGTGGACTGTAGTGGTGCTTAACACCACCTTCTCAAGGGCAATTGGGGATGGGCAGTAAATGCTGGCCTAGCCAGCGATGCCCACATCCTGTCAATAAATAACAATGATATCTGAATGCAGTCACACTCCTGGTGATTTGCAGTAATGCTTAAGTCGCTGAAGTGGGATTTGAGCACAACCTTCAGACTCAGAGGTGAGAGTGATACCCACTGTGCTAGGGCTGACACCATGGGGAGTGTCCTGATGAACATTTACCCCTCAACCAATATCACATTCCTTGGTCTTGTATCTCATTGCTGTGTATAACTTGGCTTACATGCTTGCCTATGTGACAATGATGACTGCACCACTTCGATAAAGCCCATGATGTGATGTGCTTTGGAACATTCTGAGGCCATGAGAATCTTTGCTTAAATTTACCACACAAGCCCTTTTGTGGTTTTGCTCTAATAATGGTGTCTCATGAATATCCTGTCTCAGGGATCACTCTAACACCAAAAACAGCATGTGGCATGTAAACCTTATTTTAACAAGTTGCATTTATATAGTGCCTTTAACACATGAAAACGTCTCAAGGCACTTCACAGGAGTGATAGCACACATAATTGACATTGAGCCAAAGAAAGAGACATTAAAATAGGTAACCAAAGAAAGAGACATTAAAATAGGTAACCAAAGAAAGAGACATTAAAATAGGTGACCAAATGCTTGATCAAAGAGATAGGTTTTAATGATTTTTAAAGGAGGGGGAGGGAGGTGGAGTAATTTAGGGAGGGAATTAGAGTGTAGACAGCCGAAGGCACAGCCACCAATAGTGGGATAAAGGGAGTGGCGGGAGGGGGGGGGGGCGGAGTGAATGAATGTGGGGAGCAGGAGACAGAGGGGAAGGAAGCAGAGTTCCTGGGAGATTGCAGGGCTGGAGGTGGTTACGGAGATAGGGAGATGAAGACATGGACCAATTGAAAAATGAGATTTAAGCTACTTTGTGCTGCACAGTTTCTCTAGCTTAGAATAATTTCATCATCGTTCTGTGATTTACTGCTGCTCAGTACTCCCTCCGCTGATTGGTCATTTTCTGAATTAACTGGCATACTACCTACTTAGATAGGGTTTAACAAAATACCAAAGCTGTCAATAATTTGATAAGAAAATAAGTCATTCTTAGAGATTCCATTGTTTAAAAAATAGTTAATCTCATCTCAGTATGTAAAGGTAGCCAAATAAGTGTAATAGGTAAATTAGCAAATGCTGAATACAATATCACTGGACTGGAAGCTATTTAGGGAACAAGGTCTATTGTGTGCTCCAAGAGGTAGCTCACTGAATTGCTTTGCATGTTTCTTCAAATTACACGAAATCAAACTGAAGCTGTGCTATTATGCCCACCAATTAAAACAAAGTATTTTTTGAAGAATGAATAAATGTTAATGTTTTGCCTGTAATGATTAAATGTGGGCGATTGACAGAATTTGCAAAGAAGTATCTGCTAGGACCCATCACCTAAAGGATTCAGTAGAGGAACCCACACTGGCAACAGTGATACATCAGCTACTGTGAACCCAGGTGCTTTGTCCCTCGACTCCTGCACACGACTGAAGAAGACTCTGAACAGGAGCAGACTGACCATTAGCTTGGCTTGGTTTGTAGCACTCACATCTAGATCAGAAGGTTGTGGTTTGAAATATCCCTCTAGGACTCGAGTATATATTCTGGACTGACACTCCAGTGCAGTACCGAAGCAGTGCCACCTTACCAGCGATGCCCTCTTTCAGATGAGACGGTGTGTTCTGGTCAACATTTATTCCTCAACCAAAATTACAATAAACAGATTATCTGGTTATTATCTCATTGCGGTTTGTGGAATCTTTCTGTGTGCAAATTGCTGCTGTGTTTCCTGCATTACAACAGTGACTACACTTCAAAATAAAAAAGGACTTCATTGGCTGTAAAGTGCTTTAGGACGTCCTAAAGCTGTGGAAGGTACTATAGAATTGCGAGTTCTTCTTTCTTTGAGACATTTACCCAAGATCCCACCCGCCTGTTCAAGTGGACATTAACCACAGATGATTTGAAGAATAGTCATTTTTCCCAGTGTCCTGGTCAACATTCCTTCTTCAAGCAATACAACTAACAGAAAAATAACCTGCTCATTCATCTCACTGCTGTTTGTGGGATCTTGCTATGTGCAAAACAGTTGACGTGCTGCCAACACAACAATAGTGAAAGTAATTGTGAAATACTTTGGGACACTTCTAACAGATGCTAAGAGGCGTTATATTGGTTCCAAGTTTCTTTCTAACATCCTAGAGCTGAGAGGAAGTGAGCTAATCTGTGTAGTAAATAGATTGACTACAGATTCAGTCTTGCACAAAGCCCGACTCTTTCGCAAATATTGTCTGTACATCAGGGTGAAACCTAACTGTAGTTTTATAAACATGGTTTGAATGGCCCAATATCTATCCAATGCTTTCATCCTGCATGGTCTGAGTGTAATGGAGATGCTGCCGTGGAAGGTACATGTAGACTGTGGTTAATATGTTCCTTTGCCAATCTGTTTCGTTTCTGCAGCATCTCCTGGAGAGGGTTCCTAACAGTGATGGGCGGGAGGAGTAATCTTTGAGTTTATGCTGCTGCCAGGAAGCTTGAATCCAAGCCACACATTGAGGAGATCATGGTCATTCACAATTCTCCAATGCACAGGTGGAAGACAAGGCTTCCCCAACAACAGCAACATTTAGGGAAATTGCCACAACCAAATCCTCTTGTTCAGGGTGTTCACCAGGTTGAAACCCGAATCCCCCAATTTCACAGACGGCGGATCTTCCTTCACATTGGATGTCTCAATCATTCTGGTCTTGCTTTGCCTCTTTTGGAATGGTGATAGCATCATTCAGCCCCTCCAGCTTGTTCTACTATTCAATCAGATCGGGGCTTAAGTCCATCTATTCCATAACCGTTAAGACCCTTGTCAAAGAAAAATCTATCAATCTCAGCTTTCAAATTTTTGATTGGCCCCCAGCCTTGACAGCTTTCTAGGGGAGAGAGTTCCAGATTTCCACTACCCTTTGTGTGAAGAAGTGCTCCTGACATCACCCCTGAACAGCCTGGCTCTAATTTTAAGGTTATGCCCCCTTGTTCTGGACTCCTCCACCAGAGGAAATAGTTTTTCATTATTACAGTAAAACACCTTAATTAGATTACCCCTTTATCATCTTCAAGGGAATACAAGCCTAGTCTATGCAACCTCTCCATGATTTAACCCTTTTAGCCCTGGTATCATTCTTGTGAATCTGCACTGCACCCCCTCCAAGGTCAATCTATCCTTCCTGAGATACAATGCCCAGAAAACAACTGCTACTCCAGATGGGGTCTGACTAGACCCCTCTACAGCTGTAATATAACTTGCATGCCTTTGTATTCCAGCCCTCGAGTTAAAGACCAACATTTCATTAGCCTTTTTAACAATTTTCTTTGGTTCTGCCCAAGCTTTTAGTGATTTCTGTACTTGGTTCCCTAAATCTCTCTGCTCCTCACTTCACACACATTTGGAAAATATTCTGATCTATCTTTCTTAGGTCCAAAGTGGATGAGTTGACACTTTCCTGGATTAATGGTGTAAAGGTACACTGCCTGTCCTGATTGAAAACTGCGAAGACTCATTAACCAGCTCTGGAGTATCTGACTTAATGCACAAGAAGTGATTATGAATCATCAACATTGACCACTGTACCTCAAAGACTTTTGTTAAATATCGTTGCCACCATGGCACGGGGATTTTCCACTCAATTCAAAAGCACATTGGAAACAGTTTGCATCACTGACCAGAACACACAAGGTTCAAAATACTTCCACACTGCAGCATGTGGAGGAGGCAGGGAGTGCAGCTGGACTTTCCCATTAATGAGATAGCCTCACCTAGATTATTCATTTTTTTTCTGCAATCCTGTACATTCCAAAAAACTTGGGACTTTGTTGAACTCTACACTATAATTACCCAATGTTGGCTTTTCTGCTAGTTCGTTTTCTGTTAATTTTCACCAATAAATGTCCCGTGATGTTGCTGACATGGTGTTTGTGCTCTTGGAATGTAGCTCCTTATGTTTACCATGTCTCCAGTTCATGGCCTCTGAGCAGAAACTAACTTTGTGCCATTTTACCTGGCTGAATTCCAGAAGCAATGCTACTCCAGCTTCGAATGGGCACGGAGTTTATAGTTATAGCTACTCACACAGTAGTACATGGTATTTACATCACAGAAACAATCCATTCAGCCCAACAAGTCAATGCTGTACATGAGATTCCTCCCACCCTACTGCATCTCACCCTACCAGCATATCCTTCTATTCCTTTCTCCCTCTTTTGTTTATCCAGCTTCCCTTTGAGTTAATCTACTGGCTTCAACCACTCCTGCAGTAGTGAGTTGCACATTGTAATCACTCTCTGGGTAATGAAGTTTCGCCTAAATTCCCTATTGGAATTGTTAGTGGCTATTTTATGTCCATTAGTTCTTAGATCCTTAGTCTTGCCACAAATGGAAACATCTTCTCTACGTCTACCCTTTTGAATCCTTTCATCATCTTGCAGCCCTCTTTCAGTTCACCCCTCAGTCCTCTCTAATCAGTGGCTGTAGGAGAGATCAAGCAGATTACAGGGGATGGTAGCACTGCTTTCTGATACTGGAACCCAGCAAGACAGGCTAGCAAGCAGCGCAGGGAATGGAGGGATAAAGGGAGTCGGGAGACCAGAGCCTCAACAGTAGGGAAACCTGGAACAATATTTACTTGGTTATTTCCACCATGCAAAGAGAGATGAGCCTACTAATTATTCTACAGGGCAGCCACTGTGACGTTGGCTGTATCACTTAAAATTAGTTTATAGCCGTGGTGGTTTATGGACAGAGTTTCTTTGGCAGATATGCGACTGGGTTTGAAAAATCTGGAAGAAAGCATCTGTGCAACATGATTGGTGAATAGCAAAATAGAAAATAACCAATTAGAAAAAAATGACCAACATCCACAAAGAGAAAGACAATGGACATTGATGAGACTTAAGAGCAGCATCAAATCTCGGATTAGATGGACCAATTACTATTGCTTTGTTAAGACAAACCTTCCATTCTCAATGAAATGAGGCCTTCATTGTCCCCTTTAGTGTTACATCTGTAAAAAACAGCATCAGCAATCATGACCTGGGTCTTTTCAAAAAATGCTTTAAAATAAACGGGGAATCGGATAGCATTTTCTGGTAACCATCGATAATCTGATGCTGCAAAACTCAACAAAGTCCACAATGTGCAGGTCATTTTGACTTTTAGGGATAGTGCAGTCCAGAAAGATTTTACAGCTCTCCTGATTATAATTTAGGAGACTAGAGAAGATGGGATAGTTGTTCTTAGAGCAGATTTAATCGAGGCATTCAAAATTAGGAAGGGGTTTGAATAGTTTCTCTTTATTTACTCTGCTTCCAGTAGCATGAGGGTTAGTAATTAGAGAACACAGATTTAACGTTATTGGCAAAAGAACCAGAGGGGGAGATTTTTTTTTTTTAAACACAGCGAGTTGTTATAATCTGAAATTAATTGATTGAAAGGGAGGTAGAAGCAGATTCAGTAGTAACTTTCAAAAGGGAATTGGATAAATACTTGAAGGGGAACAAAATTGCGGGGTAGAGCAAGAGAGTTGGTGGGGCTTTCCAAAGGGATGATGGGCCGAATGGCCTCCTTTGTGCTGTATGATTCTATTCAAAACTGACTGCAGATTTTCTGTCACCCCTTTTACACCAGTGCACATAGTCTAAATGACTCTCATCTACTTATAAGATCAGTTCAATTTGTTAACCTGAAACCCTCCACAAAAAGGATACTAGGGACGGTGGCTATGACAGACACTGTCGACAGCATTGCCCTAAAGCAACATACCAGCTGAGTGTGATAGTAAGGCCTCATCTTGAAGGAAATCCAAGTCTGCAGCACAAGGTATGTGGTTCCCATGATGAAAGACAGTAGTGCCCCAAAATCATGAACTACTCTCAAAGTAGTTTCCTAAACACAAGACAAAGAATTAAAAAAAAATAAGATGACTGGAAATTGAAAGTTCTGGCATCAATAAAATCAAATCATTTGATCAGAGTAAATAAGGAGAAACTGTATGTCCTGGCAGGAGGGTCGATAACTAGAGGGCAGAGATTTAAGGTAATTGGCAAAAGAACCAGAGGGGGCGATGAGGAGAATTAAATTTTACACTGAGTTGTTGTGATCTGGAATGTGCTGCCTGCAAGGGCGGTGGAAGCAGATTCAATAGTAACTTTCAAAAGGGAATTGGAGAAATACTTGATAAGGAAAACATTGCAGGGTTATAGGGAAAGAGCAGGGGAGTGGGACTAATTGGAACATCCTTTCAAACAGCTGGCAGATGCATGATGGGCTGAAAGGCCTCCTTCTGTGCTGTATGACTATATCATTCAAACATTGGAGTGGTTTGTCCCTTCATTAGAAATACAAATAATCACCAACATTTTTCATATATTTACTCTCAGGATGTGGATGTTCTTGACAAGCTCCCAATTTCCCGAAGCAGTGCAGTGACCCAGTTTGTGGCCAAACGGGGAAACACACAGACTCTAGAACTCATTCTTCATTAAGATATCAGTGGTGGGGAAGCGGTTGGCGGGATGTAAAATTTTATCGTTGAGTCTAGTCTGTTCTGTAAACTTTAACCCGTATGATATATTTTATATAGGAATGCACCATTGACTATGGTAACAAGTTACAATGACAACAGAATAAAAGCAAAATACTGTGGATGCTGGAAATTTAAAATAAAAACACGGAATGCTGGAACTACCCAGCAGGTCTGGCAGCATCTGTGGAGAGAGAAGCAGAGTTAACGTTTCAGGTCAGTGGCCCTTCTTCAGAACTAGCAGATATTAGAAATGTGAAAGGTTTTAAGCAAGTAAAGTGGGGGTGGGGCAAGAGATAACAAAGGAGAAGGTGTAGATAGGATAAGGTCACAGAGAAGGTCTGTGATGGAGCAGGGACAAAGGAGGTGTTGCATCTTCATCAACTCCCTTCAAATAACACCATACGTGTCTAGAAACATAGCAATCCACTTAACTAAGATCAGCATAGTGGTTAAGTTACTGGACAAATGATTCAAAGAGTTGATTACAAATCCCACCTGAACAGCTGAGGAATAAATTCAATTAGTGAAACAAACCTGAATTAAAAAGCTAGTCTCAGTAATGGTGGTCATGAGTCTACTGGATTGATGTAAAAACCCATCTGGTTCACTGTTATCCCTTAGTGCAGGAAATCTGCTGTCTTTATCTGGTCTGGCCTGTGCTGTGGGTCTG
The DNA here is from genome assembly GCF_036365525.1 of Heterodontus francisci. Taxonomy (NCBI): domain Eukaryota; kingdom Metazoa; phylum Chordata; class Chondrichthyes; order Heterodontiformes; family Heterodontidae; genus Heterodontus; species Heterodontus francisci. The sequence goes on from NC_090388.1 coordinate 5,365,212, forward strand.
GAGTCACATGATGTGGTTGAACTTAACTGCTCTCTGAAACGGCTGAGTAAGCCACTCAGTTGTATTCAAAAAGGCAGCTCACCACCACCTTCTCAAGGGCAATTAGGGATGGGCAATAAATGCTGGCATTGCCAGTGACGCCCACATCCCATGAATAAAAAAAAATCCTTCATAGAATTGTCTTGAAAATCAGATTGCACCTTCATGAAATTAATCATAAGACAAAGGAAATACTGAAATAACCACAATTTTTTTATATTTGGATTTTTAAAAAATACATCCCTATTGGTAAGGACAACAACTCACTTATTAATTTAAACCAGTTTCATTTGTGCAGCTTGTCTAGGATATCTTCTTTACGGGGTAAATCATACCATTCAGCATTCATGTGTCATCCACTCTTGCCTCTGAGTCAGAAGGTTGTGGGTTCAAGTCCCACTCTAAGGATTTGAGATAATAATCCAAGGAGGCTGAGTAGTACAGTAGTGAGAGAGTGCTGCACTCGGAGGTGCCACCTTTCAGATGAGATGGTAAACCCTGTCTGCCCTCTCAGGTGGATGTGAAAGATCTCACAGCACTATGTTGAAGAAGAGCAGGAGAGTTCTTCTCAATATTTATTCCTCAATCAACATCACTAAAACAGACTATTATCACATTGCTGCTTGTGGGATCTTGCAGTGCACAAATTGGCTGCACATTTCCGACATTAAAAGTGACTGCATGTCAAAAGTACTTCATTGGCTGTGAAATGCCCTGAGGTCGTGTAAGTTTGTTCTTTGTTTCCTTTGTTTTGCCGGAGCTCATGTTGGGAAATGGGGCAGAGGTTGGGACACTCGATTGATGCCTCAAAATACTTTCTATATGTCAATGAATTGCAGGCATTGACACATCAATTGGCCCTGATCCTCCGACATTAGAGTCTATATTGTACCTGAAAATTTGCTACGATGCACATCCCAAGACACCCCAATGCACCACATACGAGCGCAGCACAATTCAGCTTAGGGCTAATAGTAGTCTCCCTGTCGTTCAAGGTTTTCAGCAACTTGTATCGAGTGCACATAACCACCAAACCTGAAAATGGATGAAAAAAAAATCAACTGACAAGCAGACCTCCCAAGGCACTGTTCCTGGTAAGTTAGATGATACCTGCTTTTAGAGAGAGACTGGTGTTTCAGATCCTGTGATACTTGCCAGAAACACTTTAAGTAAAAACTGTCCCCCCAAGAAATTGAGATTTTGGTGCAAGACATGAATGCACGCACAAGATTTTTAATATATTACTAGTCGATCTGTGTTTTTGCACATAGTGAATGAAGACCATTTTAAATATTGAAGTCAAGCAGGGTTAGAGGGTGGGAATAATTAGACCTAGGCAGAGGAGTTGATGCAGGTGGGTTTGGGGAAGAGGCAGAGAGACAGATAGAGAAAAAGAAGAGTAGGTGTGGTGAATCGCGTAGATGCATATAAGGGGCAGCCAGATAAACACACGAGGGCGAAAGGAATAGAAGGACCTGCAGATAGGGAGAGATGAAGAGGGGTGGAAGGAGGCTCATGTGGAGCATAGATATCAATATAGACCAGTTGGGCCAAATGGCCTGTTTCAGTGCTGTATGTTCTATTTAATGCAGGTCACCGCTGCTGTGTTTCCCCCGAGCTGCCCGTTTCTCACTGGAGTCTCTGCAGATCTTGTGGTCGTCTTGCCTGTACCTCATCCAATGGCCTGAGGCCCTTGTGAATTTGATTGCTTTAGATATACAGTTTAATCGCTTCCATATTTCTCGCGCTGTGATCTTACGTGTATGGATACAGAAAACAGAGAGAACCCAATAAGAAAACTACCAATGGCAAGCAGAGTGAGCAGGAAAGCACAATCTGAAATCAAATTCTGCTGTAAAAATAAGGTGATAATTCTGTACTTACCCAGAAAAGCAGACAGATTTATCATGAGCCCAAAAATGCATCTTTCTGGAGGAAGTGTCCCAGTATCACTACAAGAAATTTTTTTTAAAAAGGATTAAGGATGAAATGCAACTTTATTTAAAAATAGGTGATGTAAAAATTGGTTAGACATTCTGTCCACTGTCTAAGTCAATTTGCATTATTTTTGCATAATACATACAATTTATAGCAGTCGGCCCAACTGATCCGTGCCAGTATTTATGCTCCACACGAGTCTCCTCCCACCCTTCTTCATCTCACCCAGTGGTTCTCATATGGGGTCAGCAGGACCCCTCGGGGTCTGTAGAGACTTTCCGGAGTTGGGGGGAGGGGAGCGGTCTGCGGAATAATTGAGCGGTGGCCGGAGGCGAGCACTTAGTGCAAGCCAGGAGTGCAGTCCAACCAGCACGTAGGCAGCACAGAGCAGACTGTTCCCAGTATCTCTTACCCAAAACCTTAAATTTGTGTCCCCTAGTCCTTGTACCATCAGCTAATGGGAACAGCTCTTCTTTGTTTACCCTATCAAACCTGCCATAATATTGTACACCTCTATCAAATCCCCCCTCAATCTCCTTGGCTCCAGGGAGAACAACCCCAGTTTCTTCAACCTAACCTTGTAAATAAACCCCCCCATCCCTGGAACCATTCTGGTAAATATCCTCTGTATCCTCTCAAGGACCTTCACATCCTTCCTAAAGTGTGGTGAACTGACATGGACACTATACTCTAGTTAGGGCCTAACCAGGGCTTTATAAAGGTTCAGCATAACTTCTCTGTTTTTGTACTCAATGCCTCTATTTATGAAGCCCAAGATCCCATATGCTTTACTAACCACTCTCTCAATAATGTCATGCCAACTTCAAAGATCGATGAACATGAACCCCCAGGTCCCTCTCTCCCTGTACATTTTTCAGAACTGTATCATTTAGTGTACAATGCCTCTAGCTATCCCTTCTTCCAAAATGCAACACCTCACATTTCTCTGGATTAACTTCCATCTGCCACTTGTTCTTCCCATTCTGCTAGCCTATCTATGTCCTATTGCAGTTGATTGGTATCATCCTTAATGTTTGCCACACCTCCAAGTTTTGTCATTGGTGTCATTGGCAAATTTTTAAATTTTACTCTGTATTCCAATACCCAAGTCATTTATATATATATCAAAAAAGCAGTGGTTCGAGCAGTGAACCTTGGAGAACACCACTGTCTACCATCCTCCAGTCTGAAAAACAACTATTTACTATGAATTTCTGTTTTCTGTCCTTAAGCCAATTTGTTATCCAAGCTGACACTTACCCTCCTATTCTATGAGCCTCAGTTTTGGTATCCAGCCTTTTATGTGGTACTTTGTCAAAGGCTTTCTTAAAATCCATATAGACAACATAAATTGCTTTCCCTTCAGCAACTTTCTCTCTTACTCAAAAAAATTAATTAGATTAGTGAAGCATGATCTGCCTTTTACAAATCCGTGCTGGCTCTCCCTAATTAACTCAACCTCTTTAAGTGTCTGTTGATTTTTTTCCCCCCTGATTATTGTTTCTAAAACCTTAGCCACCACAGATGTTAAACTGACCAGCCTATAGTTATGAGGAATGCCCCCACGCCCTTTCTTGAATAAAGGTGTCACATTTGCCACTCTCCAATCTTCTGGCATCTCCCCATATCTTGGGAAAATTGGAAGATTATGGCAAGTCCTTTCACTATCTCTATCCTCACTTCCTTTAGCAACCTGGGATTCAAGACATCCAGCCCAAGGCAACTTATCCACTCTAAGCATAGCCAGCCTTTCCAGTACATCCTGCCTATCAATTTTCACCTCATCCATTATCTCTACTGTATGCAGTTTTGGTCCCCTTATTTTAGGAAGGAAATTATTGACATAGAGGGAGTGCAATGAACGTTCACCAGACTTGTTCCCGGGATGGCGGGACTGTCCTATGAAGCGAGATTGGGGAAACTGGGCCTGTATTCTCTAGAGTTTCGAAGAATGAGAGGTGATCTCATTGAAACCTACAAAATACCTAAAGGGATAGACAGGGTAGATGCAGGTAAGATGTTTCCCCTGGTTGAGGACTCTGAACCAGGGGACACAATTTCAAAATAAGGGACAGAGATGAGGAGAAATTTCTTTACTCAGAGGGTTGTGAATCTTTGGAATTCTCTACCCCAGAGGGCTGTGGAAGCTCAATCATTGAGCATGTTTCAAGCAGAGATTGACAGATTTCTAAATACAAAAGACATAAAGGGATATGGGGAGTGTGTGGGGAAAAGGGCATTGAAGTGGATGATCAGCCATAGTCATATTGAATGGTGGGACAGGTTCGATGGGCTGAATGGCCTACTCCTGCTCCTATGTTTCTATGTTCTGACCATCTGTGTTTCTCCTGATATATTGTCAGCATCCTCTTCCTTAGTAAACACTTTACAAAGTACTCATTCAGTATTCTAGCCTTGCCCTGCACCTCTAAGCATATATCACCCTCTTTGTCCCTAAAAGGACCCAACCAACCTCTTAATCCCTGCTTACTATTTACAAGCTAGTAGAAGATCTTTGTGTTCCCTTTTATGTTAACTGCCATTCTATTCTCATATTCTCTCTTTGCCAGTCATATTTTCCTCTTCACTTCCCCTCTCAACTTACTGTATTTGATCTGGTTCTTGCGAAGAATATACCTGATATGCATCATACACCCTCTTTTTGGTTTCATCATATTGTCTATCTCCCTCATCATCTAGGAAGTCCTGGTTTTGGTTTCCTTAACTTTCACCCTTGTTGGAATGTACCTAGCCTGTACCTGAAACATCTCCTCCCTAAAGATCACCTAATTGTTCTGTTACAGTTTTTTCTGTCAGTCTTCAGTTCTATTTTACCCTGGCTAGATCTCCACTCATCCGATTGAAGTTAGCCCACTTCCAATTTAGGAGCTTGACTTTAGATATTAGGGCAGATGGCCAAAAGCTTGGTCAAAGAGATAGGTTTTAAGGAGTGACATAAAGGAGGAAAGACATGTAGAGAGGTGGAGAGGTTTAGGAAGGGAAATCCAGAGCTTAGAGCTTAGGCAGCTGAAAGCACAGCCACCAATGGTGGAGAGATTAAAATCAGGGATGCACAAGAGGCCAGAATTAGAGGAGTGCAGAGAGATCTCAGATGGTTGTAGGGCTGGAGACAGAGATAGGGAGGGGCAAGGCCATGGAGGGATTTGAATTCGAGAATAAGAATTTTAAAATAGAGAGTGTTGTTGGACCAGAAGCCAATTTGGTCAGTGAGAATGGGGGTGATGGGTGAATGGGACTTGGTGCAAGTTAAGTCACGGGCAATGGAGTTTTGGATGGGCTGAAGTTTATGGAGGGTGGAATGTGTGAAGCTGGCCACTAGTGCATTGGAATAATCAAGTCTAGTGGTAAATTCCTTCATTAACCTAGGCATTATTGTTTAATATCTGCTATTAGATAAGGGCTCCTCTAAACCACTTTCTCACAAGGATAAAGCCATTCCTCCAATATTTGCTCACACTTCAATTTATTTCTACAAGACATGCTGGAAATACTCAGCAGGTCTGGCAGCATCTGTGGAGAGAAAAGCAGAGTTAACGTTTCAGGTCAGTGACCCTTCATCAGAACTGACAGAGGTTAGAAATGTAATAAGTTTTAAGCAAATAAAGCGGGAGTGGGGTAAGAGATAACAAGTGAAGGTGTTGATAGGACAAGGTCACAGAGAATAACTGACCAGAAGGTCATGAAGCAAAGGCAAACGGTATGTTAACGGTGCATTGAAGTTCTGATCTCGGAGTCATTCGGACTGAGCGGAGGTGTTCTGCAAAGTGGTCACCCAATCTGCGTTTGGTCTCCTCAACGTAAAGGAGACCGCATTGTGAGCAGCGAATACAGTATACTACATTGAAAGAAGTACAAGTAAATCGCTGCTTCACCTGAAAGGAGTGTTTGGGGCCTGGGATAGTGAGGAGAGAGGAGGTAAATGGGCAGGTATTACACCTCCTGCGATTGCAAGGGAAGGTGCCCTGGGACGGGGACGAGGTGGTGGGGATAATGGAGGAGTGGATCAGGGTGTCACGGAGAGTACGATCCCTTCGGAATGCTGACAGGAAGGGAGGGAAAGATGTGTTTGAAGGTGGCATCACGCTGGAGGTGGCGGAAATGGCGGAGGATGATTCTTTGGATGTGGAGGCTGCTGGGGTGGAAAGTGAGGACAAGGGAAACCTTGTCGTGGTTCTGGGAGGGAGGGGAAGGGGTGAGGGTAGAGGTGCGGGAAATGGGCTGGACACGGTTGAGGGCCCTGTCAACCAGAGTGAGGTGGGGGGGGGGGGGGGGGGGGGGGAAGCTGGGATGTGGGACTAAATTGGACAGTTCTTTCAATGGACTGAATGGCCTCCTACAGTGTTGCAGGATTCTACTGATCCAACAAATATAATGCAATACCATGACTTCCAATCTCTTTTAACTTCACCTTTATCTATTTCTACACCATCCATGGTTCAGACATATCACCAATGTCCTATTCTTCCAAACAGCAGTTCTTTGCACTTGTCTAATAAAATGACATTTGCTACCATTAAATCCAATATGTGGGCTTCTTCCTCTCCTCCCTTCCCCCCTTCACAGGTTTCGTGTGTCATTTGTGAATCTGGCCACAATTGTATTTGGGTTTCTGAATCCAAGCCCTTAAAATGTAGATTGGGAACAAATTGTAGCCCCAAGCAAGTGATCCTGGGAACTCCACTCAGTAATTTCACTGACAAGTTCAATCCATTCCTTTGACCCGTTTCTTCTCCAAACGCAGGTTTTGTCTTGAAAGCCCAGTTTCACTTTCAGTAGCAGCGTCTCATGATGGCACAGATTTTCTGGAAATCAACTGCAACGAGACATCTAACTTTCCACATTTGAACTATCACTTCCTCAAAATAAAAAGCTTAGTCAGGTTAAATCTTCTCTTTCTGAAAACAGGGCGCAAGCTGTTTCTTACTAGACTATTAATGTACAGAAAATCCTGATAATTGATTCCATTGTTTAACCTTTCCTTTGAAAATGGATGATGCCTGGTTAAATTAATCAGAGAATGGCTAGAGCACAGAAGGAGGCCATTTGGCCCAACATGTCCATGCCGGCTCTCTGTCAGAGATACTCAGCTAGTCCGACTCACCCACCTTTTCCCTGTAGCTCTGCAAATGTTTTCTCTTTGGATAATTATCCAATTCCCTTTTGAAAGCCTTGATTGAATCAAGCAGTGCATTCCCGATTCTAACCACTCACGTTGCTTCTGGTTCTTTTGCCAATCACAAATCAGTGTCCTCTGGGTTATGATTTCCTTAAGTTATGAGCATAGGTTTGCTGGTATTCCCATGAGTTTAGAAAGTTGAGGAGTGATCTAATCAAGATGTTTAAAATGTTGAAAATGAATTTGATGGGATCGATACACAGAAACTATTTCCTTTGCTGGTGGAATCGAGAACAAAAGGGGGCATAATCTTTAAATTAGAGCCAGGCCATTCTGGAGTGAAATCGGGAAGCACTTTTTCACACAAAGGGGAGTGGAAATCTGGAACTCTCTCCCCTAAAAGTTTGTGGATGCTGAGAGTCAATTTCAGCTTTCAAGACTGAAATTGATAGATACCTATTGGGTAAGAGTGTCAAAGGATATGAAATAAAGGCCAGTAAATGGAGTTGAGATACAGATCAGCCATGATCTAACTGAATGGCAGAACAGGCTTGAGGGGCTGAATGGCCTCCTCCTGTTTCTATGTTCCTTTTTGGAAGGTTACAAAGTTAAGTTGAAGCTGGGTTTGTTCTCCTTGAAGCAAAGAGATTTGATAGAGGTGTACAAGATTATGACAGGTTTAGATAAGGTAGGTCTGCAAACGCGACATGAAATCCTGTGACATTGATCACAAGTCGTGGGAGTCAGTTGCCAGCGTTCGCCAGAGCTGGCGGGCAGCCATAAAGGCGGGGCTAAAGTGTGGCGAGTCGAAGAGACTTAGTAGTTGGCAGGAAAAAAGACAGAGGCGCAAGGGGAGAGCCAACTGTGTAACAGCCCCGACAAACAAATTTCTCTGCAGCACCTGTGGGAAGAGTCTGTCACTCTAGAATTGGCCTTATTAGCCAGTCCAGGCGCTGCTCCACACACCACTGACCACCCCCAGGCGCTTACCCATTGTCTCTCGAGATAAGGAGGCCAAAGAGATAAGGTAGACAAAGAAAAGCTGTTCCCGTTAGCTGATGGTACAAGGACTAGGGGACACAGATTGAAGGTTTGGGCAAGAGATACAGGGGGAATGTGAGGAAGAACCTTTTTTTACGCAGCGAGTGGTAATGACCTGGAACTCATTGTCTCCGCTTCCACCATCCTCTTGGGCAATCAATGACTTCAAAAGGAAATTGGATGGGCACTTGGGGAAAATAGCTTTGCAGGGTTACGGGGATAGAGCGGGGGAGTGGGACTGATTGGATTGCTCTACAGAGAGCTGGCAAGGACTTGATGGGCCAAATGGTCTCCTTTTGTGCCAGAATAATGCTATCACTCTAAGCCTGTCTAAAAGCCCCATCCTCTTGATGTCCCAGGACAAAAATGTGCTTATTCTAGAGAAAGAGAGAATTTGCATCCTCCCTCTTTCCCCAAGTGACATTGATAGAGTATGTGAGTGAATTCTCGTTCTCTTCTTGCAATAGCGGCAGTGGATCTTTTCGGTCTACCTGAGGGACTGATGGGGTCGAACCATAGAAAAGTTATGAAACAGAAAGGGGCCCATTCAGCCCATCGTGTCTGCGCCAGCTGAAAACACTAACCGCCCAATCTAATCCCATTCTTGAACTGAATGAGAGGCTGATCCAACTCTGCTGAAACCTCTCTGCGAGAATGACCACTTTTCACTTATTGCCTGAAATCAGTTTAATTCTTCACTCAAAAACAAATATATTACAAACATATCCCCCCGCCCTCAAAAAAGAAACAGGAAGGGGATATCTATGAAAATTAATCTGCTCTACAGACCAGTTTGTGTAGTTGTGACGGCGAGAGATGAGTATATTTACATTTAACAGCGGAAACCCTTCTTACTGATTTCCTGGAGCAGAGTATAAACTATAAACTGTTCACAGACTGATTCAAGGAAACCCCGAACACGGTGGGCAGTTTTTTTTTAAAACAGGACAACAGGTAGTTTATCTTCCGAGGGAATTATTCCAAATCTAAAAAAAAAACAAAGCTCCAATCAGACGGAACCGAGACTGCAATGTCACAGGGGATGGAGGGGAGAGGTCCTTGTACATATGGAAAGTGAAACTTCGGCAACTTCCAAATGGGAAGATGGAAAAGGCTCAGGGCGGGGAGGAATTGGCAGATAGATTTTCAGAGTCTCCGCCTGGCCCAGGAAAGTCCAACTGGCAACTAATTTGAAATATTATTCAAACCCAATAAAAAGAGCATTTCCCCTCCTCTTGCATCCTTTGGCAAACAAGGAGTTAAAGAGCCAGGCATCCGGCCAGCAGGATCAATTTGCTTTCTCAGTTGGGGTGGGGTAATTGTAGATCACAGTGATAGGACGGCTACATTTTCCCGAGCCCAAAGGCGATAGCGGTTCCTTTAAACTGAAACCCAGCTCAGAGGTCACTTACCTGATGAAGGGAACCAATGGCTCAACGTGTCTGGTCAGCACAGCTATGATGAATGAAATGGCAAACGCAGCACAGGACCAGATGACCAACGCGACTGGTAGATAGCTCGTCCCTATTGTAAACCACCACATCTCCCCTATTCTACTGCCTCTTAAACTAATCACTAACACAAGTCCCTGTTTGCTTGTCCTTCCGGATCTGGTATAATTGTAAAATGCGGTGACTCATCCAGCTGTGAAGTTTCTAAAACAAAGAGTCGAACAAAAACACTCCCCCAAATGACCACAAACTACATGTAGTTAGTTTTAAGAAGTTTGAGAAAATGGGTTATGAGATTTAGCAACTTCCTTTTCGGCTCTCACGTGATGATGATTTAAATCCTTCGGTGAACTTCTGGTGAAAGTTTTGATGTCAGGAGCAGGAGTGTGTTCTGATCTGGTACAAGAACACTTAATCACTTTCAGAGCACAGCACGTTTAAGGAACAGCTTTGAATACTTCAGAAATACGAAACTGCAAGCCACATCGCCGGAGATAGGATGTACTTTGCAAAATTTAATTAACATGTGCGAAAGACTTCACAGGGAAAAATGCAAGGGATAGAACCAGCTGAGGTCTGTTTTATTTGTGACAATAGAGGTGTGACAGAATTATTCCTTTGAAGGGCATCATCAATGCAGTCTGACATATGACCCAATCAAACTGACAAAGTCGCATTTCAACAAACCCAAAGGGACTTGAGCAGCAAATCCAGGCTGACGCTCCAGTGCAGTACTGAGGCAGTGCTACACTGTCAGAGGTGCCACCTTTCGAATGAGAGGTTAAACCAAGGCCCCATCTACCATCTCAGGTGGACATAAAAGATTCCATGGCCACTATTTGAAGAAGAGCAAGGGAGTTCTCCCAGGTGTCCTGGCCAAAATTTGTCTCTCAATCGACATCTAAAAACAGATTACAAAAGCAAAATACTGCAGATGCTGAAAATCTGAAATCAAAACAGAAAATGTTGGAAATACTCAGCAGGTCTGGCAGGATCTGTGGAGAGAGAAACAGAGTTAACGTTTCAGGTCAATGACCTTTCATCAGAACTGAAAGACCTGAAACACTATCTTTGCTTCTCTCTCCACAGATGCTGCCAGACCTGCTGAGTATTTCCAGCACTTTTTGTTTTTAGGACAGAATAATAACCTGTTTCAAAAAGCATACAGGATCTTGGGCTTTATAAATCCAGACATAAAGTACAGAAGAAAGGAAATGATACTAAACCTTGATATATCACTGGTTAGACCTCAGTTAGAGAATTGTGTGCAATTCTAGGCACCACACTTCAGGAAGGAAGTCAAGGCCTAAAGAGAGGGCACAGGGGAAATTTACTAGAATGATAATCGGGATGAAGGACTTCAATTATATAGAGAGAATGGAGAAACTGAGGTTTTTCTCCTTTGAACAGAGAAGGTTAAGGGAACATTTAATAGACATGTTCAAAATTATAAAGGCTTTTAATAGAGTAAATAAGGAGAAACTGTTTCCACTGGCAGGAAGATTGGTAACCAGAGGACACAGATTTAAGATAATTGGCAAAAGAAACCAGTGGAGACGAGGAGAATTTCTTTTTTTACACCGTGAGTTGTTGTGATCTGGAATGTGCTGTTTGAAAGAGCAGTGGAAGCAGATTCAATAGTAACTTTCCAAAGGAAATTGAAAAGGAAAAATTTGCTCAAGAGGGGAATTGAACTAATTGGAAAACTCGCTCAGCGAGCCAGCACAGGTATGATGGCCTGAATGGCCTCATTCTGTGCTGTATTACTCTATGAGTTCAGTAGATTTTTTAGATATCCTTTATTGAAGCTCAGCCTCCAAGTGAGTTTAATGCCATGTTTGCAGGTCTGAAATCTAAGGCAGACTTGCTTGGAAAACAATTGTCCCCTCATGGTTCAGAGTTTCTAGGATTTGACAGAAGAATTTCTACAGCACTGTGTTTGCAGATCTAGGAACAGACTGCCTGAGCTAAATTTGTGATAAAGAAGAGGAAGTGGTTTGCAGGGAGAGAAAACTTTGTTTGGAGTAGCCCCGGGGGTGGGCGGGGCACGGCATTCTTTGCCAAAACCCCTCACACAATAAGCTTTGATAATGAGCAAGTCTGACATGCAGCGCTGGACCTGGACATCAAGGTGGTGGGTATATTGCATGCTCTTCTTTCACGGCCTTTCCACCACTGCTGTGGAAGGAAGGTGTCTGTCAAATAGTCAAAAAGAAACGAGAGACAGGGGACAACAGCTGCTGAAAGGTGTTACCTGGTGACTGGGTATGCGAGCACCTGCTTATATATTTAGGGCTTGGTCCCTAATGGGATAGGATCACAGAGAAACAAGCAACAGGATTGCTGGAGCAATGTGCTCGAACTGCTGGTACCACTGTTTCATTGTGTATGATCTATATATCCCCACTGTTCCACAGGCTATGCTCCATATATTACTACTTGTTCCATAGAGTATGCTGCATCTTTCACTACTATTCCAGAGGGTATGGTTTGAATTATCAGTGTTCCATAGGGTATGGCATGTGTTGCCACTGCTCCATAGACAAGACAATCAGTTTTGATTGAGGGGGTGAGCAGAACACTGTTTATCTATTCAACAGACTGCCATTAATTTCTCCTGGAATCTTCTCAAGTCTGAACTGATCTTTCAAGAAAAACTAAAGGGAAATTGTTCATTTTTTTTCTCAAGGTCAAATAAAACTTTTGTCAATCTGACACATTCGTCACTTAAAAGAGAATTGGAAAAGGATGAGTTTAAAAGGGTATGATCTGGAAAGCGCTGCCTGAAAAGGGCAGTGGAAACAGATTCAATAGTAGCTTTCAAAAGGGAATTGGATAAATAGTTGAAAGAGAACAAAATTGCAGGGCTATGGGGAAAGAACAGGGAGAGTGGGACTAATTATTTAAAAAGGGAGCGAAGGATAGACCGAATAAGTACAGGCCAGTCAGTCTAACCTCAGTAGTGGGCAAATTATTGTATCAATTCTGGGAGACAGGATAAACTGTCACTTAGAAAGGCACAGGTTAATCAAGGATAGTCAGCATGGATTTGTTAAGGGAAGATCTTGTCTGACCAACTTGATCAAATTTTTTGCAGAAGTAACAAAGAAGATAGATGAAGGTAGTGAAGTTGATGTGGTCTACATGGATTTTTGCAAGGCTTTTGACAAGGTCCCACATGGCAGACTAGTTAAAAAAATAAAATCCCACGGGATCCAGGGAAGTGCAGCAAGGTGGGTACAAAATTGGCTCAGTGGCAGGAAACAAAGGGTAGTTGTTGATGGGTGTTTTAGCTACTTGGGGGCTGTTTCCAGTGGTGTTCTGCAGGGCTCAGTACTGGGTACCCTGTTTTTTGTGGTGTATATTGGAAGGATGAATGAGAATGGACAGAGACTGCTGGAGTTGTGTACCTATCATAACCTCTGCATCACCAACTCATTCTTTCACACTAAACCCTGTCACCAGGTTTCATGGAGACACCCAAGATCACGTTGTTGGCACCAGCTGGACCTCATCTTCACAAGGCGAGCCTTTTTAAACAGCGTTCAAATCACACACAGCTTCCGCAGTGCAGACTGTGACACTGACCACTCCCTGGTGTGCAGCAAGGTTAGACTCAAACCAAAGAATCTGCATCATTCCAAGCAGAAGGGCAGCCCGCGTATCAACACTAACAGAATTTCTCATCCACAGCTGTTACAGCGGTTTCGAAATTCACTTGAAAAAGCCCTTCAGAACACTCCTACAGGGGATGCAGAGACCAAGTGGGCCCACATCAGAGACGCCATCTATGACTCTGCAATGACCACCTATGGAAAACGTGAGAAGCAGAATGCAGACTGGTTTCAATCTCACTTTGAAGAGCTGGAACCTGTCATAGCCGCTAAGCGCATTGCACTGCTGAACTACAAGAAAGCCCCCAGCGAGTTAACATCCGTAGCACTTAAAGCAGCCGGAAGTGTTGCACAAAGAGCAGCCAGGCGCTGCGCAAATGACTACTGGCAACACATATGCAGTCATATTCAGCTGGCCTCCGACACTGGAAACATCAGAGGAATGTATGATGGCATTAAGAGAGCTTTTGAACCAACCATCAAGAAGATCGCTCCCCTCAAATCTAAATCAGGGAACACAATCACTGACCAATGCAAGCAAATGGACCGCTGGGTGGAGCACTACCTAGAACTGTACTCCAGGGAGAATGTTGTCACTGAGACCGCCCTCAATGCAGCCCAGTCTCTGCCAGTCATGGATGAGCTGGACGAACAGCCAACAAAATCGGAACTCAGTGATGCCATTGATTTTCTAGCCAGCGGAAAAGCCCCTGGGAAGGACGGCATTACCCCTGAAATAATCAAGAGTGCCAAGCCTGCTATACTCACAGCACTCTACGAGCTGCTTTGCCTGTGCTGGGACAAGGGAGCAGTACCACAGGACATGTGCGATGCCAATATCATCACCCTCTATAAGAACCAGGGTGACCGCGGTGACTGCAACAATTACCATGGAATCTCCCTGCTCGATATAGTGGGGAAAGTCTTCACTCAAGTCGCTTTAAACAGGCTCCAGAAGCTGGCTGAGCATGTCTACCCTGAGGCACAGTGCAGCTTTTGAGCAGAGATCTACCATTGACATGCTGTTCTCCCTTCGCCAGATACAGGAGAAATGCCGTGAACAACAGATGCCTCTCTACGTTGCTTTCATAGATCTCACCAAAGCCTTTGACCTCGTCAGCAGACGTGATCTCTTCAGACTACTAGAAAAGATCGGATGTCCACCAAAGCTACTAAGTATCATCACCTCATTCCATGACAATATGAAAGGCACAATTCAGCATAGCGGCGCCTCATCAGACCCCTTTCCTATCCTGAGTGGCGTGAAACAGGGCTGTGTTCTCGCACCTACACTGTTTGGGATCTTCTTCTCACTGCTGTTCTCACATGTGTTCAAGTCTTCAGAAGAAGGAATTTTCCTCCACACAGGATGTGGTGGCAGGCTGTTCAACCTTGCCCGTCTAAGAGCGAAGACCAAAGTACGGAAAGTCTTCATCAGGGAACTCCTCTTTGCCGACGATGCTGCATTAACATCTCACACAGAAGAGTGTCTGCAGAGACTCATAGACAGGATTGCGGCTGCCTGCAACGAATTTGGCCTAACCATCAGCCTTAAGAAAACGAACATCATGGGACAGGACGTCAGAAATGCTCCATCCATCAATATCGGCAAACACGCTCTGGAAGTGGTTCAAGAGTTCACCTACCTAGGCTCAACTATCACCAGTAACCTGTCTCTCGATGCAGAAGTCGACAAGTGCATGGGAAAGGCTTCCACTGCTACGTCCAGGCTGGCCAAGAGGTTGTGGGAAAATGACACACTGACACGGAACACAAAAGTCCGAGTGTATCAGGCCTGTGTCCTCAGTACCTTGCTCTATGACAGCGAGGCCTGGACAACGTATGTCAGCCAAGAACAACGTCTCAATTCATTCCATCTTCGCTGCCTCCGGAGAATCCTTGGCATCAGGTGGCAGGACCGTATGTCCAACGCAGAAGTCCTCGAGGCGGCCAATATCTCCAGCATATACACCCTACTGAGCCAACGGCGCTTGAGATGGCTTGGCCATGTGAACTGCATGGAAGATGGCAGGATCCCCAAGGACACATTGTACAGTGAGCTCGTCACTGGTATCAGACCCACTGGCCGTCCATGTCTTTGCTTTAAAGACGTCTGCAAACGCGACATGAAGTCCTGTGACATTGGCCACAAGTCATGGTAGTCAGTTACCAGCGATGGCCAGAGCTGGCGGGCAACCATAAAGACAGGGCTAAAGTGTGGCGAGTCAAAGAGACTTAGCAGTTGGCAGGAAAAAAGACTGAAGCGCAAGGGGAGAGCCAACTGTGTAACAGCCCCAACAACCAATTTTATCTGCAGCACCTGTGGAAGAGTCTGTCACTCTAGAATTGGCCTTTATAGCCACTCCAGGCACTGCTTCACAAACCACTGATCACCTCCAGGTGCTTACCCATTGTCTCTCAAGACAAGGATGCCAAGAAGATATTAACAATTTGGATGTAAATGTAGTCGGCATGTTCAAGAGGTTTGCATACAACACAAAGATTGGCCGTGTGGTAGAAAGCGAGGAGGATAGCTGGAGGCTGCAGGAAGATATCGATGATCTGGTCAAATGGGCAGAAAAGTGGCAAATAGAATGTAACTTGGAGAAGTGTGAGATGATGCATTTGGGGAGGTCAAACAAGGCAAAGGAATACATGATTAATGGGAAAATACTGAGAAGTGTAGAGGAAGTGAGGGACCTTGGAGTGAATTTCCACAGATTCCTGAAGGTAGCAGGACAGGTCAATAAGGTGGTTAAGAAGGCATATGGGCTCCTTTCCTTTATTAGCCGAGGTATAACAGGTAAGGCAGATGAACTTAGACCTTGGATTAGTACTTGGAACTATTATAGTGTTGCTATTACAGAGACTTGGTTGAGGGAAGGACAGGATTGGCAGCTAAATGTTCCAGGATTTAGAAGCTTCAGACAGGATAGAGGGGGATGTAAAAGGAGTGGGGGAGTTGCATTACTGGTTAAGGAGAATATCATAGCTGTATTGCAGGAGGACACCTCGGAGGGGTCATGCAGCGAGGCAATATGGGTGGAGCTCAGGAAGAGGAAGGGTGCAGTCACGATGTTGGGGGTTTACTACAGGCCTCCCAACAGCCAGTGGGAGGTAGAGGAGCAGATATGTAGACAGATTTTGGAAAGTTGTAAAGGTAACAGGGTTGTAGTGGTGGGTGATTTTAACTTCCCCTATATTGACTGGGACTCACTTAGTGCTCGGGGCTTGGATGGGGCAGAATTTGTAAGGAGCATCCAGGAGGGCTTCTTGAAACAATATGTAGATAGTCCAACTAGGAATGGGGCCATACGGACCTGGTATTGAGGAATAAGCCCGGCCAGGTGATCGAAGTTTCAGTGGGAGAGCATTTCGGGAGCAAAGACCATAATTCCATAAGTTTTAAGATACTTGTGGATAAGGATAAGAGTAGTCCTCGGGTGAAGGTGCTAAATTGGGGGAAGGCTAATTATAACAATATTAGACAGGAACTGAAGAATTTAGATTGGAGGCAGCTGTTTGAGGGTAAATCAACATCTGACATGTGGGAGTCTTTCAAACGTCAGCTGATTAGAATCCAGGACTGGCATGTTCCTGTGAGGAAGAAGGATAAGTTTGGCAAGTTTCGGGAACCTTGGATAACACAGGATACTGTGAGCCTCGTCAAAAAGAAAAAGGAAGCATTCGTAAGGGCTGGAAGGCTAGGAACAGATGAAGCACTTGAGTAATATAAAGACAGTAGGAAGGACCTTAAGCAAGGAGTCAGGAGGGCTAAAAGGGGTCATGAAAAGTCATTGGCAAACATGATTGAGGAAAATCCCAAGACTTTTTATACGTATATAAAGAGCAAGAGGGTAACTAGGGAAAGGGTTGGCCCACTCAGGGACAGAGATGGGAATCTATGTGTGGAGCCAGAGGAAATGGGCGAGGTACTAAATGAGTACTTTGCATCAGTATTCACCAAAGAGAAGGACTTGGTGGATGATGAGCCTCGGGAAGGGAGTGTAGATAATCTCAGTCATCTCATTATCAAAAAGGAGGAGGTGTTGGGTGTCTTGCAAAGCATTAAGGTAGATAAGTCCCCAGGGCCTGATGGGATCTACCCCAGAATATTGAGGGAGGCAAGGGAAGAAATTGCTGGCGTCTTGACAGAAATCTTTGCATCCTCATTGGCTACAGGTGAGGTCCCAGAGGGCTGGAGAATAGCCAATGTTACTCCTTTATTTAAGAAGGGTAGCAAGGATAATCCAGGAAATTATAGGCCGGTGAGCCTTACGTCAGTGGGAGGGAAATTATTAGAGAGGATTCTTCGGGACAGGATTTACTCCCATTTGGAAACAAACAAACTTATTAGCGAGAGGCAGCATGGTTTTGTGAAGGGGAGGTCGCGTCTCACTCATTTGATTGAGTTTTTTGAGGAAGTGACGAAGATGATTGATGAAGGAAGGGCAGTGGATGTTGTCTATATGGACTTCAGTAAAGCCTTTGACAAGTTCCCTCATGGCAGACTGGTGCAAAAGGTGAAGTCACACGGGATCAGAGGTGAGCTGGCAAGATGGATACAGAACTGGCTCTGTCATAGAAGACAGAGGGTAGCAGTGGAAGGGTGCTTTTCTGAATGGAGGGCTGTGACTAGTGGTGTTCCGCAGGGATCAGTGCTGGGACCTTTGCTCTTTGTAGTATATATAAATGATTTGGAGGAAAATGTAGCTGGTCTGATTAGTAAGTTTGCAGACGACACAAAGGTTGGTGGAGTTGCGGATAGTGATGAGGATTGTCAGAGGATACAGCAGGATATAGATCGGTTAGAGACTTGGGCGGAGAAATGGTAGATAGAGTTTAATCTGGACAAATGTGAGGTAATGCATTTTGGAAGGTCTAATGCAGGTGGGAAGTATACAGTAAATGGCAGAACCCTTAGGAGTATTGACAGGTAGAGAGATCTGGGCGTACAGGTCCACAGGTCACTGAAAGTGGCAACGTAGGTGGATAAGGTAGTCAAGAAGGCATACGGCATGCTTGCCTTCATCAGTCGGGGAATAGAGTATAACAATTGGCAAGTCATGCTGCAGCTGTACAGAACTTTAGTTAGGCCACACTTAGAATATTGCATGCAATTCTGGTCGCCACACTACCAGAAGGACATGGAGGCTTTGGAGAGGGTACAGAAGAGGTTTACCAGGATGTTGCCTGGTCTGGAGGGCATTAGCTATGAGGAGAGGTTGGAAAAACTCGGATTGTTTTCACTGGAACAACGGAGGTGGAGGGGCGACATGATAGAGGTTTACAAAGTTATTAGTGGCATGGACAGAGTGAATAGTCAGAAGTTTTTTCCCAGGGTGGAAGAGTCAGTTACTAGGGGGACATAGGTTTAAGGTGAGAGGGGCAAAGTTTAGAGGGGATGTGCGAGGCAAGTTTTTTACACAGAGGGTGGTGAGTGCCTGGAACTTGCTGCCGGGGGAGGTGGTGGAAGCAGATACGATAGCGACGTTTAAGAGACATCTTGACAAATACATGAATAGGATGGGAATAGAGGGATACAGTCCCCGGAAGTGCAGAAGATTTTAGTTTAGGCAGGCATCAAGATCGGCGCAGGCTTGGAGGGCCGAATGGCCTGTTCCTGTGCTGCACTGTTCTTTGTTTGTTTCGAATGCAAGAGCAGGGAGGTTATGCTGGAACTGTATAAATCATTGGTTAGGCCACAACCTGAGTACTCTGTGCAGTTCTGGTCACCTCATTAAAGAAAGGATGTAATTGCACTAGAGAGGATACAGAGGAGATTTACGAGGATGTTGCCAGGACTGGAAAAGTGCAGCTGTGAGGAAAGATTGGATAGGCTGGGATTTTGCTCCTTGGAACAGAGAAGGCTGAGGGGAGATCTGATTGAAATGTACAAAATTTTGAGGGGCCTGGATAGAGTGGAGGTGAAGGGCCTATTTACCTTAACAGAGAGGTCAGTGACTAGGGGGCATAGATTTAAAGTGATTGGTAGAAAGATTAGAAGGGAGATGAGGGGAAACTTTTTCACCCAGAGGGAGGTGGGGGTCTGGAACTCACCACCTGAAAGGGTAGTAGGGGCAGAAACCCTCAACTCATTTAAAAGGAGTCTGGACATGCACCTCAAGTGCTGTAATCTGCAGGGCTATTGACCAAATACTGGAAGGTGGGATTAGAGTGGGTGGATCGTTTTTCAGCCTGCACAGACACGATGGACCAAGTGGCCTCTTTCTGCGCCATAAATCTTCTATGATTCTATGATAATTGGACACTCTTTCAGATAGACAGTACAGACAGGCATGATGGCCTCCTTGTGTGTGGTATTATCATTCTATGATACAGTGAAAGGGCAAGGATATGGGATCAGAGTAGCTAGCTGAAGTTGAAGGGTTAGTACCAATGCAGGCAGGATGGACTGAATGGCCTCTTCTGTAACTTTTATGGTTTAATTTCACATTGTAATTGAGGGGTTAACATTTTCCAAAACTTAGTCTCTTTCAGGCTCTAAAATGCCCTTGAACTGATGCCTCGAGTTTCGTTGTTTATTTGTCCAATCTAAACATTGTAAGGGCAAAATCTAACCCATTTAACACCACTCCCATCTCATCTGGTGTTCTGTACAAGTTGACCCAGTAATCCAGTGATTGTGCAATTTTGCTTTCTAGATTTGGAAGATCTGTTCTATATCAGTATTGTGATAAACAGAGGAAGATCTGTGTTTATTAATGTAGGATGCATAAACTTGCTGGTACGAAATATGAAAAGAATGTAATCCTATGATGGCAACTTTCCCGTGGTGTTAGTGCCAGTCTCATTATTTACCCATGTTGTCAACTCATGGTTCTTGGGGTGGAGCAGACCTTGGGCAGCAAATGGGCACATAATGTAAATTTCGGAATTAATAAATTCTTCATTACCTAAGGTGTAAGACAGCTAACTCAGCAGGAGCATGATAAATGATAAAGTACAGGAACAGTAAATGTAAAGGCACACAATACAGGGTCACTGACCCGAAACGTTAACTCTGCTTCTCTTTCCACAGATGCTGCCAGACCTACTGAGTGATTCCAGCATTTCTTGTTTTTGTTTGGCACACAATACATACCAGATATAGATACATTTTTAACGTGACCATCAGCTTGGCACTCCATCCACAAACATTCACTCCTTCGACCACAGACACACAATGGCAGCAGTGTGTACCATCTGCAAGATGCACTGCAATAACTCACCAAGGCTCCTTAGACAGCACCTTACAAACCCATGGCCTCTGCCACCTAGAAGGACAAGGGCAGCAGGTGCATGGGAACACCACCACCTGCAAGTTCCCCTCCAAGCCACACACCATCCTGACTTGAAACTATATTGCCGTTCCTTCACTGTCGCTGGGTCAAAATCCTGGAACTCCTTTCCGAACAGCACTGTGGGTGTACCTACCTCACATGGACTGCAGTGGTTCAGGAAGGCAGCTCACCACCACCTTCTAAAGGGCAATTAGGGATGGGCAATAAATGCTGAAATAGTTAATGACATCCACATCCCATGAATGAATTTTAAAAAGCTTCAAAATAACAAAACCCACAAGCGATGATATAGAACCTTCTTCATCAAGCTCAACCACAAAGGCTGAAGAACATTGAGGATGTGGAGGTGCAAATAAAAAAATATAAAGCCACCATTAACCCTGCAGAATTAAGGAAATACAAAGACAGCAACTTGATTTTCAGTTTTATTTGTATAGGAAGTGGAAATATACCTCAACCATAGTGTGACATTTGTGCACAAGTACTGTCCAATGATTTTTTTGAAAACATCCAAATTACAGAGACATTTAATGACCAAGCATGAAACCCTCATTACCCTCCTCTTTGTTATCTCTAGACTTGATTATTCCAACACACTGCTGGCTGATCTCCTACATTCTGCCCTCCGTAATCTTGAGATCATCCAAATTTCTGCTGTTCATGTCTTAACTTGCACCAAGAAGAAACCAGTAGAGACAAGGAGAATATTTTGACACAGTGAGTTGTTGGATCTGGAAAGCGCTGCCTGAAAGGGCAGTGAAGCAGATTCAGAAGTAATTTTCAAAAGAGAATTGGATAAATACTTGAAAAGAAAGTGTTTTCAGCACCATGAGGAAAGAGCAGGGGGATGTGGGACTAATTGGATAACTCTTTTAGAGAACAGGCACCGGGAAGATGGGCCGAATGGCCTATTTCTGTGCTGTATTATTTTATGATTCTAGGAAAAATGAATAATCTGCCACTCACTCAAATATCTATTGAATCCTCCTTTAAGTTTTTCCTCATTTTCTCCCCGAACTGTCCATTCCACACATTCATCGCACTCTCTTTTTTTTATTCATTCATGGGATGTGGGTGTCGCTAGCCAGGCCAGGATTTATTGCCCATCCCTAATTGCCCTTGAGGTGGTGGTGGTGAGCTGCCTTCTTGAACCGCTGCAGTCCATTTGGAGTAGGTACACCCACAGTGCTGTTAGGAAGGGAGTTCCAGGATTTTGACCCAGTGACAGTGAAGGAACGGCGATATAGTTCCAAGTCAGGATGGTGTGTGGCTTGGAGGGGAACTTGCAGGTGGTGGAGTTCCCATGCATTTGCTGCACTTGTCCTTCTAGTTGGTAGAGGTCGCGGGTATGGAAGGTACTGTCTAAGGAGCCTTGGTGCATTGCTGCAGTGCATCTTGAAGATGGTACACACTGCTGCCACTGTGCGCCGGTGGTGGAGGGAGTGAATGTTTGTAGATGGAGCGACAATCAAGCGGGCTGCTTTGTGCTGGATGGTGTCGAGCTTCTTGAGTGTTGTTGGAGCTGCACCCATCCAGGCAAGTGGAGAGTATTCCATCACACTCCTGACTTGTGCCTTGTAGATGGTGGACAGGCTTTGGGGAATCAGGAGGTGAGTTACTCGTCTCAGGATTCCTAGCCTCTGACCTGCTCTTGTAGCCACGGTATTTATATGGCTACTCCAGTTCAGTTTCTGGTCAATGGTAGCCCCCAGGATGTTGATAGTGGGGGATTCAGCGATGGTAATGCCGTTGAATGTCAAGGGGAGATGGTTAGATTCTCTCTTGTTGGAGATGGTCATTGCCTGGCACTTGTGTGGCGCAAATGTTACTTGCCACTTATCAGCCCAAGCCTGGATATTGTCCAGGTCTTGCTGCATTTCTACATGGACTGCTTCAGTATTTGAGGAGTCACAAATGGTGCTGAACATTGTGCAATCATCAGCGAACATCCCCACTTCTGACCTTATGATTGAAGGAAGGTCATTGATGAAGCAGCTGAAGATGGTTGGGCCTAGGACACTACTCTGAGGAACTCCTGCAGTGATGTCCTGGAGCTCAGATGATTGACCTTCAACAACCACAACCATCTTCCTTTGCGCTAGGTATGACTCCAGCCAGTGGAGGGTTTTTCCCCCTGATTCCCATTGACCTCAGTTTTGTTAGGGCTCCTTGATGCCATACTCGGTCAAATGCTGCCTTGATGTCAAGGGCAGTCACTTTCACCTCACCTCTTGAGTTCAGCTAAAAGAGCTGTCCATGTTTGAACCAAGGCTGTAATGAGGTCAGGAGCTGAGTGGCTCTGGCGGAACCCAAACTGAGCGTCACTGAGCAGGTTATTGCTAAGCAAGTGCCGCTTGATGGCACTGTTGATGACACCTTCCATCACTCTACTGATGATTGAGAGTAGGCTGATGGGGCGGTAATTGGTCAGGTTGGACTTGTCCTGCTTTTTGTGTACAGGACATACCTGCCAATTTTCCACATTGCAGGGGAGATGTCAGTGTTGTAGCTGTACTGGAACAGCTTGGCAAGGGCGCGGCAAGTTCTGGAGCACAGGTCTTCAGTACTATTGCCGGAATATTGTCAGGGCCCATAGCTTTTGCAGTATCCAGTGCCTTCAGTCGTTTCTTGATATCACGCGGAGTGAATCGAAATGGCTGAAGTCTGGCATCTGCGATGCTGGGGACTTCAGGAGGAGGCCAAGGTGGATCATCAACTCAGCACTTCTGGCTGAAGATTGTTGCAAATGCTTCAGCCTGATCTTTCGCACTGATGTGCTGGACTCCCCCATCATTGAGGATGGGGATATTTGTGGAGCCACCTCCTCCAGTTAGTTGTTTAATTGTCCACCACCATTCACAGCTGGATGTGGCAGGACTGCAGAGCTTAGATCTGATCCGTTGGTTATGGGATCGCTTAGCTCTGTCTATTGCATGCTGCTTATGCAGTTTGGCACGTAGATAGTCCTGTGTTGTAGCTTCACCAGGTTGACACCTCATTTTGAGGTATGCCTGGTGCTGCTCCTGGCATGCCCTCCTGCACTCTTCATTGAACCAGGGTTGGTCTCCTGGCTTGATGGTAATGGTAGAGTGGGGGATATGCCGGGCCATGAGGTTACAGACTCTGGTTGAGCACAATTCTGCTGCTGCTGATGGCCCACAGTGCCTCATGGATGTCCAATTGTGCATTGCTAGATCTGTTCGAAATCTATCCCATTCAGCATGGTGATAATGCCACACAACACGATGGATGGTATCCTCAATGTGAAGGTGGGACTTCGTCTCCACAAGGACTGTGCGATAGTCACTCCTACCAATACTGTCATGGACAGAAGCATCTGCGGCAGGCAGATTGGTGAGGACGAGGTCAAGTATGTTTTTCCCTCGTGTTGGTTCCCCCACCACCTGCCGCAGACCCAGTCTAGCAGCTCTGTCCTTAGGACTCGGCCAGCTCGGTCAGTAGTGGTGCTACCGAGCCACTCTTGGTGATGGGCATTGTAGTCCCCCACCCAGAGTACATTTTGTGCCCTTGCCACCCTCAGTGCTTCCTCCAAGTGGTGTTCAACATGGAGGAGTACTGAGTCACCAGCTGAGGGAGCGCGGTAGGTGGTAATCAGTAGGAGGTTACCTTGCCCATGTTTGACTTAATGATATGAGACTTCATGGGTTCCGGAGTCGATGTTGCGGACTCCCAGGGCAACTCCCTCCCTACTGTATACCACTGTGCCACCACCTCTGGTGGGTCTGTCCTGCCGGTGGGACAGGATGTACCCGGGGATGGTGATGGCAGTGTCTGGGACATTGTCTGTAAGGTATGATTCTGTGAGTATGACTACGTCAGGCTGTTGCTTGACTAGTCTGTGGGACAGCTCTCCCAACTTTGGCACAAGCCCCCAGATGGTAGTAAGGAGGACTTTGCAGGGTCGACAGGGCTGGGGTTACCGTTGTCGTTTCCGGTGCCTAGGTCAATGCTGGGTGGTCCGTCCGGTTTCATTCCTTTTTATTGACTTTGTCGTGGTTAGGTACAACTGAGTGTCTTGCTAGGCCATTTCAGAGGGCATGTAAGAGTTAACCACATTGCTGTGCGTCTGGAGTCACATGTAGGCCAGACCAGGTAAGGACAGCACATTTCCTTCCCTCAAGGACATTAGTGAACCAGATGGGTTTTTACAACAATCGACAATGGTTTCACAGCCATCATTAGACTAGTTTTTTAATTCCAGATTTATTAATTAAATTCAAATTCCACCTTCTGCTGTGGTGGGGTTTGAACCCATGTCCCCAGAGAAATACCCTGGGTCTCTGGGTTACTCGTCCAGTGACAATACCACTACGCCACCACCTCTCTAATTATACTGAAAATATTTGTGCTCCTTCTCATTTGAAAGGGTGAGTCTGTGTCCCCTGATTCTATGGCAATTTTCTCACTGAATTGAACAAATTTATTTAATTCTTAAGTAGCATGAGCTATCTGCAGGAAATGCAACACCACAGTCTGGGTACCAAAAACCATTTACGGCAAATGTTAAAAAAAACGTATGTATGAAGTTCCACATCCTCTTTCTTCCTTCCGTGGTCATTTCAAATCCTTGTACATCACATGCGTGATTGCAATGTGCAAACAGCCTGATCAAGCATGTGCAAAGCACAAGCTGTTTTACAACATTGAAAAGATACACTTGGAAACTGTCAGTTCACTTTTTAAAGAGACCTACAGTGATCTCAATTTAACACGTACATCAGAATCACATTTATCTGCATTCTTGATAATCTGCAAGAATATTCTCGAATCAGGAGACCAGATGGAAACGAGGGTTTAGTTATCCATTTAAAAGAGAAAAATATAATAGTGTCGGTTATTTTTAAGTGACTTTCAGGGACAATTGGTTCTTAAAGCAGGAGAACCAGCAGCTTTAACTGGTATCTTGTTTTCTATTCATTCATGAGCTATGAGTGTCACTGCAAAGCCAGCATTTGTTGTCCAACCCGAATTGCCCATGAGAAGGTGGTGGTGAGCTGCCTTCTTGAATCGCTGCAGTTCTTGGGGTGTTGGTACACCCACAGTGCTGTTAGGAAGGGAGTTTCAGGATTTTGACACAGCGACAGTGAAGGAATGGCGATATAGTTCCAAGTCAGGATGGTGTGTGAGTTGGAGGGGAACTTGCAGGTGATGGTGTTCACATGTGGTGGCAGAGGTTGAGGGATTTGGAAATTGCTGTCTGAGGCATCTTGGTGGGTTGCTGCAGTGCATCTTGTAGCTGCCGCTGTGCGTCGATGGTGGAGGGAGTGAATGTTTGTGGATGGGGAGCCAATCCAGTGGGCTGCTTTGTCCTGGATGGTGTCGAGCTTCTTGAGTGCTGTTGGAGCTGCACCCATCCAGGTAAGTGGAGAGTATTTCATCACACTCCTGATTGTGCCTTGTAGATGGTGGACAGTATCATTATCCAGCCACTCTGTATTTCTCATCTGAAGATCAGCTGAAAATCAATGCTTCAGGTCTGAGAGACCAACTCCAAATAGGAGTTTTATTCCAACACCTTGACGTCACCAAAAACAGATCGATTGGTAATTTATTTCATTGCTGTTTTGGGGATTTTGCTATGTACAATCTGGCTGCCGCATTTGCCTGCATTACAAAAGTAATTCCACTTCAAAGAACAAAGAACAGTACAGCACAGGAACAGGCCATTCGGCCCTCCAAGCCTGCGCCGATCTTGATGCCTGCCTAAACTAACACCTTCTGCACTTCCGGGGCCCATATCCCTCTATTCCCTTCCTATTCATATATTTGTCAAGATGTCTCTTAAACGTCTCTATGGTATCTGCTTCCACTACCTCCCCTGGCAGCAAGTTCCAGGCATTCACCACCCTCTGTGTAAAGAACTTGCCTCGCACATTCCCTCTAAACTTTGCCCCTCTCACCTTAAACCTATGTCCCCTAGTAACTGACTCTTCCACCCTGGGAAAAAGCTTCTGACTATCCACTCTGTCCATGCCACTCATAACTTTGTAAACCTCTATCATGTCGCCCCTCCACCTCCGTCATTCCAGTGAAAACAATCCGAGTTTTTCCAACCTCTCCTCATAGCTAATGCCCTCCAGACCAGGCAACATCCTGGTAAACCTCTTCTGTACCCTCTCCAAAGCCTCCATGTCCTTCTGGTAGTGTGGCGGCCAGAATTGTACGCAATATTCTAAGTGTGGCCTAAGTAAGGTTCTGTACAGCTGCAACATGACTTGCCAATTTTTATACTCTATGCCCCGACCGATGAAGGCAAGCATGCCGTATGCCTTCTTGACTACCTTATCCACCTGCGTTGCCACTTTCAGTGACCTGTGGACCTGTACTCCCAGATCTCTCTGCCTGTCAATACTCCTAAGGGTTCTGCCATTTACTGTATACGTCCCACCTGTATTAGACCTTCCAAAATGCATTACCTCACATTTGTCCGGATTAAACTCCATCTGCCATTTCTCCGCCCAAGTCTCCAACCGATCTATATCCTGCTGTATCCTCTGACAATCCTCATCATTATCCACAACTCCACCAACCTTTGTGTCGTCCGCAAACTTACTAATCAGACCGCTACATTTTCCTCCAAATCATTTATATATACTGCAAACAGCAAAGGTCCCAGCACTGATCCCTGCGGAACACCACTAGTCACATCCCTCCATTCAGAAAAACACCCATCCACTGTTACCCTCTGTCTTCTGTGACTGAGCCAGTTCTGTATCCATCTTGCCAGCTCACCTCTGATCCCATGTGACTTCACCTTTTGTACCAGTCTGCCATGAGGGACCTTGTCAAGGTCTTTATTAAAGTCCATATAGACAACATCCACCGCCCTTCCCTCATCAATCATCTTCGTCACTTCCTCAAAAAACTCAATCAAATTAGTAAGACACGACCTCCCCTTCACAAAACCATGCTGCCTCTCACTAATAAGTTCGTTTGTTTCCAAATGAGAGTAAATCCTGTCCCGAAGAATCTTCTCTAATAGTTTCCCTACCACTGACGTAAGGTTCACCGGCCTATAATTTCCTGGATTATCCTTACCACCCTTCTTAAACAAAGGAACAACATTGGCTATTCTCCAGTCCTCTGGGACCTCACCTGTAGCCAATGAGGATGCAAAGATTTCTGTCAAGGCCCCGGCAATTTCTTCCCTTGCCTCCCTCAGTATTCTAGGGTAAATCCCATCAGGCCCTGGGGACGTATCTACCTTAATGCTTTGCAAGACACCCAACACCTCCTCCTTTTTGATAATGAGATGACTGAGACTATCTGCACTCCCTTCCCTAGGCTCATCTTCCATCTTCTCCTTGGTGAATACTGATGCAAAGTACTCATTTAGCACCTCACCCATTTCCTCTGGCTCCACGCATAGATTCCCTTCTCTGTCCTTGAGTGGGCCAACCCTTTCCTTGGTTACCCTCTTGCTCTTTATATATGTATAAAAAGCCTTGGGATTTTCCTTAATCAAAGTAATTAATTAGCTGTGAAGCACTGTGGGGCATCCTCAGGATGTGAAAGGTGTGAAATAAATGCAAGAACTTCTTTCAAAATTTCAATTTTCTGATTTGTACTCGAACGGACTTCACAAAATTCCACCGCTGTTTACACATCTGTTATAATTTGTTCTAAAATGTGGTGACACAGTACGTGACACCAACATGTCACAACCAACATTTCTACTATGGATATTTATTGCACAGTTATCACTGGAGAATGAGAATAGCTGACAAAATGTAATGCAAATCTTTGTATGGAAAATTAATAGTAATATTACACTTCATTAATGGTCCCAACAAATAGAAACATAAAATATTTCAGTACTGAAATGGGCTGTTCCGCCCAGCAGGTTTGTAAAATAATTTTCTCCCTGAGCCTGATCTAATCCCGCTATCCTGCTCACTCCCCATACCCTTTAATATTCCACTTAGTTAAATCCCACTCTCCCACTCACTTCCCATAATATCCCACCCAGTCTAATCCCACTCTCCCGCTCACTCCCTACACCCTTTAATATCCCACCCAGTGTAATCCCACTCTCACCTCACTCCCCATACCCTTTAATATCCCACCCAGTCTACCCACTCTCACCTCACTCCCCATACCCTTTAATATCCCACCCAGTCTAATCCCACTCTCCCCTCACTCCCCATACCCTTTAATATCACACCCAGTCTAACCCCACTCTCCCCCTCACTCCCCATACCCTTTAATATCCCACCCAGTCTAATCCCACACTCCCGCTCACTCCCCGCACCCTTTAATATCCCACCCAGTCTAATCCCACTCTCCCCTCACTCCCCACACCCTTTGATATCCCACCCAGTCTAATCACTCTCTCCCCCTCACTCGCCACACCCTTTAATACCCCACCCAGTCTAATCCCACTCTCCCCCTCACTCCCCGTACCCTTTAATATCCTACCCAGTCTAATCCTGCTCTCCCCTTCACTCCCCATAATATCCCACCCAGTCGAATCCCGCTCACTCCCCGTACCCTTTAGTATCCCACCCAGTCTAATCCACCTTTCCCCTTCACTCCCCATAATATCCCACCCAGTCTAATCCCACTCTCTTGCTCACTCCCCATACCCTTTAATATCCCACCCAATCTAATCCCGCTTTCCCCTTCACTCCCCATAATATCCCACCCAGTCTAATCCCACTCTCTTGCTCACTCCCCATACCCTTTACTATCCCACCCAGTCTAATCCCACTCTCCTGCTCACTCTCCGCACCCTTTAATATCCCACCCAGTCTAATCCCACTCTCCCCCTCACTCCCCACACCCTTTGATATTCCACCCAGTCTAATCCCACTCTCCCCTCACTCCCCACACCCTTTGATATCCCACCCAGTCTAATCCCACTCTCCCCCTCACTCCCCACACCCTTTAATATTCCACCCAGTCTAATCCCACTCACCCCCTCACTCCCCGTACCCTTTAGTATCCCAGCCAGTCTAATCCCACTCTCCCCTTCACTCCCCATAATATCCCACCCAGTCTAATCCCACTCTCTTGCTCACTCCCCGCACCCTTTAATATCCCACCCAGTCTAATCCCACTCTCCCCTCACTCCCACACCCTTTAATATCCCACCCAGTCTAATCCCACTCTCCCCTCACTCCCCACACCTTTTAATATCCCACCCAGTCTAATCCCACTCTCCCCCTCACTCCCCACTCCCTTTAATATCCCACCCAGTCTAATCCCACTCTCCCACTCACTCCCCATCCCCTTTAATATCCCACCCAGTCTCTTTCCACTCTGCTGTTTGCTCCCCATAATCCTTAATATTCCTCCCTTTCAAGCTGCTTTCTAATGCTCTTTTAAAATAATTTACAGATTCTGCATCAGCAACAGTTTGTGTCAGACAATTTCACATTGTTTAAAGAATTTTTTTCCTATTCCCTTTAATTCCTTTTGTGATTATCTGACTTATTCATCACTGGCTGTTGTTCTTTTGCCTTCATTAATTATTTCCATAGCCTCAGATCTGCTTGTGAGATCATGTAAAGTTGCATTCTCCTACAATGACTCAATTTTAAAATTAGGAGCACTCCCTCTTTTGTACAAAGGATATAGTTACACAAAGATATTAATTACTTCCACTATTGTGTGATCATTTTGTTTGAATAAAGTAGAGTAGATTCTTGATTCTTTAAACTGGTTGTTCAAAATAAATTTATTGAACTAAAAGCAAAATACTGCGGATGCTGAAATCTGAAATAAAAACAAGAAATGCTGGAAATACTCAGCAGGTCTGGCAGCATCTGTGGAAAGAGAAGCAGAGTTAACGTTTCAGGTCAGTGACCCTTCTTCAGAACTGGCAAATATTAGAAATGTCAAAAGGTTATAAGCAAGTAAAGTGGGGGTGCGGCAAGAGATAACAAAGGAGAAGGTGTAGATAGGACAAGGTCACAGAATAGCTGACTAGAAGGTCATGGAGCAAGGATATGTTAATGGTGTGTTGAAAGAAAAAGCATTAGTACAGAAAGGGTGCTAACGGACTGAAAATTGAACAGCCGCAAGTACAAACATGAAAAAAACAGTGGGTAAGCAAACTGAACAAACTAAGATGAAATAAAACAAAATAAACACAAAAAAAAAATTTTAAAAAGGAAAAAGAAAAAAATAACTAAAAATAAAAGTAAAAAGGGGGGCCCGTCATGCTCTGAAATTATTGAACTCAATGTTCGGTCCGGCAGGCTGTAGTGTGCCTAATCGGTAAATGCGATGCTGTTCCTCGAGCTTGCATTGATGTTCACTGGAACATTACAGCAATCCCAGGGCAGAGATGTGAGCACGAGAGCAGGGGGGAGTGTTGAAATGGCCAGCAACCGGAAGCTCAGGGTCCTGCTTGCGGACTGAGCGGAGGTGTTCCGCAAAGCGGTCACCCGGTCTGTGTTTGGTCTCCCCAATGTAGAGGAGACCACATTGTGAGCAGTGGATACAGTATACTACATTGAAAGAAGTACAAGTAAATCGCTGCTTCACCTGAAAGGAGTGTTTGGGGCCTGGGATAGTGAGGAGAGAGGAGGTAAATGGGCAGGTATTACACCTCCTGCGATTGCAGGGGAAGGTGCCGTGGGAAGGGGACGAGGTGGTGGGGGTAATGGAGGAGTGGACCAGGGTGTCGCGGAGGGAATGATCCCTTCAGAATGCTGACAGGGGAAGGGAGTAATTTTGATTTTTGGGGTATTCTTAATGTAATTTGCTCAACCTAAAAATTAAAGATATATTTAGGAACAACATACAAATCTTTTAGTCTTTTTTAATTGGTCTGTTACATTTTTTTAAATGATGAATAAATCTATTTTGAAACAGTTGGTAGTGGCGCTTCAGATTCTGTCTCTGTGTTAACAAGAAATGAATGATATAAAAATCTCACATCTTTGGAAATGTTACTTTTGAGGTACGGTGTGATTAAAACCTGAGTTGTTGTGTTAAACGTATGGTATACCAAGCAGAGTGTTTTATCTTGAGAAAACACTTTGTACTGTTGAGAAAAATCAAGGCAGGATAATTTTGAAGGTGGGTGTATTGTAAAATAGGAAATATTGATTCAGCTGCACACATTTCTCCTAATTTTCATTCCCATTGATCACCCAAAGTTATCATTAACTCCTGGGGGCGTTTTGCCTCCACTTCTCTACCTGAATGTTTATTCCACAAACTGGTTGTTCAGTCTGTGAAGAAGAATTTCCTGATATTGCTCCTAAAATTTTTACTCGTTTAAACTTGTGCCCTCCTAATTCCACTCCTACAGCTTCAATTAAAGTAATATTCCAGGTTACATTTTCATAATCCTTTAACAAGATCACTTCTCAGATGTCCCTTTCCAAGCAAAATGGAAAAGTGCTGTGCAAATTATTGCCCATCCCAAGTATGTCTGATTTCCATCCCAAAGGGAGAAGGATATTTTGATGGAATGAGATGAAATAGGACTGGTGGAGGACTATATGAATCACAAACAGACATGGACTAGTTGAACTGTACATATAGTAATTCTATGTAATACACAACCCAGGGCAAGCTCAGCCTCCTGCTGAGGTCTCCAACACCATGGATGCCAGTCGTGAGCCAATTCGAATCAATCCATGTGATATCAAGAAATGGCTGAACGCACTGGATACAGCAAAAGCTATGGGCCCTGACAACATCCTGCAGTAGTATTGAAGACTTGTGCTCTAGAACTAGCTGCATCCCTAGCCAAACAGTACAGTTCCAGTACAGTTGCAACACTGTTATCTACCTGATAAAGTGGAAAATTGACTAGGTATGCCCTGTCCAGAAAAAGCAGGACCAATCCAATCCGACCAATTACCGCCCATCAGTCTACATGTCATCAACAGTGCTATCAAGCGTCACTTACACAGCAATAACCTGCTCCCCAATGCCCAGTTTAGGTTCCACCAGAGCCACTCAGTTCCAAACCTCGTTGCAGCCTTGGTCCAAAAGAGCTGAATTCCAGAGGTGAGGTGAGAGTAACTGCCCATGGCATCATTGCACCAACAGGGAGCCCTAGCAAAATTGAAGTCAATGGGAATCACAGGAAAACTCTCTGCTGGTTGGAGTCATATCGAACACAAAGGAAGATGGTTGTGGTTGTTGGAGGCCAATCATCTCAGCCCCAGGACATCACTGCAGGAGCTCCTCAGGGTAATGTCCGAGGCCCAACCATCTTCAGCTGCTTCATCAATGACTAAGGTCCTACCAAATTCACTGTCAAATTTTACAAGTTTCACAGTCACAGCATTTTTGAGAATCGTGAATTTCACGATTTCACATATTTAAATCGTAAATTTCACAGTGGCGCAACAAACCATGAAAGTGATCTATTTGAAACAAAAAAAAGACAAGGGAGGTTCTGGTTTCAAATGGTATTTATTGTATACTCAAAAACTATTGTAAAAAGCTGACGAGAAACAGGTCACATTCTTTACTCACTGAGATCAGTGGTTGAATGTGAGCATGTAGCTATCTACAAATGTCTCTTTCTTCATTCCCTGTCTGTATGCTGTGAACACCTGTCCGTGTTTAGAACATAGCTCTCTCCTGGTCCAAAGTTTGTTTGAATCATCAGACAGTGTCATGCTAGCCTTACAAGATGGGGGATTCTGCATTCCATAGTGTTCCAAAACTGCAGCACAGGCAAAGTACAATCCATTTCTCTTGTAATATTTTTAAGCAGGAATCTGAAGCCTACAGTTCTTGTTAAAGCCAGGAATCGCATCAAATGAGTTTAAATCCACCATCAACAGGTGCATTTCTGCAAGATCAAAGATATGCACAGCTTTCAGGAATGCTGCAGGTGGTTGTTGAAATCTCTGAGCCACTTTTTCTTCACCGCTTGTCTCTTCCTACAGCAATAACATTGTTTGAGCTTTTTTGCCATGCAAGAAAACACCTGTTGAGCAAACATTTAATTCAGCATCAGAGTGTTGCTCATTTGACTGAGCTTCAGCCCAGAACAGTACATCTATTACTTTATTGTAAACTTTATGGATTGTGACATGTTGAAATTCAAACCAAGTGATTCAATCCATCAGTCACTTAGCATTCTTGGCAACAAACTGAACCTCATTAGGCTGAGCATCATTTCTAAAGGTTACAATGTCTGTGAAAAGCTGTGTTTTTGCTGTCAGTGTGAGCTCTTGAGATGAAGCCCGAGTAGTATTTCAGGTGTGTTGCATGATACTGTACTGCCCAAAACAAAGAATTCTAAGGTGTAATCACTGGCTCTGGAGAAAGGGCAATGTTTTGTTCCCCAATTTCAGCCACTTCAGCCACATTTGAAATGTATTGCCTGTATCAAAGCTTGCGGCTAGAGCAGTGTTTGAAGATCTTTTTCACACAGCTGACCAGTTGGTCGACTTTACCAAACTCGTTTTTCCACAGCTCAGTGACAAGACAAATTATAAGTGCATTACATGTAATATGGACAACATTAGGGATTACACGTTGGAGCACAGATTGGAAAGATTTTTTCATGTAAGTTGCATTGTCACTAATGAAAGCAGACACTTTGTTGATATCTGCACCATTTTGAAATGGTTTTGACATTGTTTGGGAAACTGTGGTGTAATTAACAGCTTCTAAGTGAATGCAATGTGTGAGCACTGTTGTTAGCTTTCCTGTCTGTACATCTTCAGCCCTACTAGACATAAAATCAAACAAAACCTGCTGCATGTAGTTGTCTTGCTCATTGGTCGCGCATCACAAATAATTGCACAAGATTCACATGCGTTAACCTGAGACTTCATTTCACAATGTATAGCAAAACCTTTGGCAGGTAGTCCTGTTGTAGTTTGTTTGCACTTGGCAAGCAACCGCTATTTTACACATCACGTTGGATGAATACCTGCAGTTTTGGGTGATCAAGTTTTTCCAGTGATATGTTGGCACTTGCAAGAGCATCCACTAGTTCCAATGTAACCAACTGACGATTTTCTGAGCTCTCAGTCAACTTCTTAAAAAGAGATGAAATTGTTGCTCGTCTTTTTGAGTGTTCCATCAGTGCAATGTCGGATGCTCTCTTTCTGCTGCGATGGCTTTCGGACCCTAAGTGGCACTGAACTGTTGCCTGACATGTGTGATGCAAAGTACATTGAAGCTTGTACAAAACAGTATACCATCATCAGTATGCAGAATTTGGCTTCCAAATTGTTTCACTCGATGAGCTGCAGTAATGATTGTGTCCATTTTTGAATTGCTTATTCTGGCTTGTCTGCTAGTACTCGAGACTGCTTCTCTCAAAACTGCACCGGAAGCCCTCCCTCATCTAACAATTAGCGAACTAAGCCTCGTGTCAATCACTAAAATGTGTGATGTTTACAAAATGTAGTAACATTCGTGCCATAAAAGTGCCAGACAAAGACCATGTTCAACAGGAGAGAATCTAACCACCTCCCCTTGACATTCAACAGCAGTACCATCACTGAATTCATCACCATTAACATCCTGGAGTCACCAATAACCAGAAACTTAACTGGATCAGCCATATAAATACTGTGCCTACAACAGCAGGTCAGAGGCTGGGAATTCTGCAGCAAGTAACTCATCTTCTGATTCCCCAAAGCCTGTTCACCATCTACAAGGCACAAGTCAAGAGTGTGATGGAATACTCTCCACTTGCCTGGATGAGTGCAGCTCTAAGAACGCTCAAGAAGCTCGACACCATCCAGGACAAATTAGCCCACTTGATTGGCACCCTATCCACCATCTTAAACATTCATTTCCTCCACCACCAATGCACAGTGACAGCAGTGTGTACCATTTACAAAGTGCACTGCAGCAATTCACCAAGGCTCCTTCAACAGCACCTTCCAAACCTGCGACCTAGAAGGACAAGGACAGCAGAAGCATGGGAACACCAACACGTGCAACTTCTCCTGCAAGTCACACATCATTTTTGTTAATTGTATATTAACTGAGTGCTAATTGTATTCAGGTGGTGGGCATTAACTGGGGATTCACTTGTTCTCCGAAACATAGGAGCAGAATGAAACTGTCTTTGTTAGGATTGGAGCTGCATGTTTGTAATGTCTGTCTCTCTAAATAAAAGCGTGTAAATGTTTAAAGACTAGGTTCCAGTTCTACCCTTCACGACCTGGCCATCTGGAATAGAACAATCCTGACTTGGAACTATATCGCCGTTCATTCACCGTCACTGGGTCAAAATCCTGGAACTCCCTTCTTAACAGCACTGTGGGTGTACCTGCAAGGACTGCAGCGGTTCAAGAAGGCAGCTCACCACCACCTTCTCAAGGGCAATTAGGGATGGGCAATAAATGCTGGTCTTGCCAGCAACGCCCAATGCCCAATTAGTAATAAAAATAGTTAGGTGCACCTTGTGTTTAATGATGAAATAACAGGATAGATTGATGATCTTTAAAGGCAATCTTCTTAAGATTCTTAAGACAGCCATTCTATGTGCTCAAGAATCTGCAAAGGATTACCCCATTCTCCTTCAAACTTTGCCCTGTTGGTAAAGCACTCAGGCTTTTGAGAACGCCAGTGAATTATGGCATGTTACCAGGTACCTGAATTAAAAGCATACATTTGTGCCAAAGGAAGAAAGGATCATTCAGGCAGCTTGAGTGAAGGATGAATCAAAAGTTCAATTGTGTGGAATATAGAATTTTTATGAATGTTGGACTTTGTAACATGATTATGTTTTAAAATTGTGATTTTTAAAAGTTTAAGATGGAGTCTGAGAAATCAGGTGACCTCACATCCCCTCTGCTCAGGGACAAGATGGAAATCTTGGTTACCAGGACAACAGAGAACAGGGATCAAAGACTTTTTTTGAAAAACAGAGACTGCAGGGGAAACACCTGAAGAACAAGGGGCTTCACCCTCCCAAACTTTCGGATCATAAACAAGGAGTCAGTGATTCTGAGGATGCAAATGTACCAGGCAGCTGTTTACACTTGGGAACAATGGAAGGCCCCGGTGGCTTGGCTGAAACCAGCCTTCTGGACTTTGCATATTGGAAAAGGACAAGAGGATATTGACTTTTGAGTCCAGGTAAATTTAACAGATTTTCTAAAGGCATAAAGGCTGTTAGAAAGGAAACGAGCGGTGGCAGTCTCAGAGCAGGCTGTAAGGAAGACAACCAGTGGTGGCAGCCTAAAGGGAGAGAGAGGGAAGACCTGCTCTCAGAGAATACTGATACAGCGAAAAGCTGCAAAGACTTGACCCTGTTTTGAAAGTTGAGTTTTGTGGAGAAATAAATGGCCAACAGGATCGCCAGGAATCACTTTATTCACGACGTCCAGGTCGAAAGTGCTCGGAGAAGGAAGCGAAGAGGATGTTCACTTTGCGAAAGGTCTGGGAGATCCAACCCATTGCAACTGGAAGGAGCTTGGGATTTTTAACAGCAAAGAATTTCACCATCAGAAAGGACTGAGTAATGTATAAGTGTGGTGTCAGGTTTTCAAGTATTTTAATAAGTAAAGAAAATATCTTTCACTGTATTTGGGGTAACAGCTACTCACAAAGTATTATTTAGTTAATGGGGATTTCATTCAGTTTAGTTGTTGTAATAAAAGTTTTAAACCATGAACTACCGTTGTGTAGTTCTTTAAATTGGTCTGGGGATTGATATCTCATATTTTTCATGTTAACGGTCTCACTGGGTCATAAACTGAGGAATCAGGACCGGGATATGAATTCAGAGGCTGTAAAACAAGTACATTGGAATTTGCTAGAATTTAAATGAACAAGATTTCACAATTACATTTGCTATACTCATCAGGAAAAGTCAGCATGTCTACTTTTAATGTTCAAGCCTTTGTGGAGAGGGAAGATTTAACACAATTAACAGTGGATACGTTAATGGCTGTAGCAGAGCAAATGGGAGTTCGTTTAAAATCAAAATCTAAAAAGGCAGAAATTATTGAAGTGTTAGCTCAGCATTTTAATCTTGAGGCAGGAAAGGGTGATTCTGGTAGCTCTCAGGTTGAGTTAGCTAGAATTCCATTACGAAGATAAAAAGACAAGCCTTTAGGCTTTGTGCTTTAACCCGCAGAGCATTTGCAATAAAGTGGATGAATTAATCGCGCAAATAGATGTAAACGGGTATGAGAAAGTTGGGATTACGGAGACGTGGCTGCAAGGTGACCAGGAATGGGAAATGAGCATCCAGGGGTATTCAGTATTTAGGAAGGACAGACAAAAAGAAAAAGGCGGTGGAGTTGCATTGCTGGTTAAAGAGGAAATTAACGCAATAGTGAGGACGCATATTAGCTCTGATGATGTGGAATCTGTATGGGTAGAGCTGAGAAACACGAAGGGGCAAAAAACGTTAGTGGAGGTTGTATATAGACCCCCAAACTGTAGTGGTGATGTTGGGAATGGCATTAAACAGAAAATTAGAGATGCATGCGATAAAGGAACATCTGTAATTATGGATGACGTTAATCTGCATATAGATTGGGCAAATCAAATTCGTCACAATACGGTAGAGGAGGAATTCTTGGAGTGTATACGGGATGTTTTTCTGGACCAAAACGTTGAGGAACCAACTAGAGAACAGGCCATCCTAGAATGGGTATTGAGTAATGAGAGAGGAATAATTGACAATCGAGTGGTGCGAGACCCCTTGGGGAGGAGCGACCATAATATGATAGAATTCTTCATCAAGGTGGAGAGTGACGTAGTTGATTCTGAGACAAGGGTCCTGAATCTTAGTAAAGGAAACTACGAAGGTATGAGGCGTGAGTTGGCCATGACGGATTGGGAAATGTTACTTAAAGGGATGACGGTGGATAGGCAATGGCAAACATTTAAAGAGCACATGGATGAACTGCAACAATTGTTTATCCCTGTCTGGCGCAAAAGTAAAATGGGAAAGGTAGCCAAACCATGGCTTTCAAGGGAAATTAAAGATAGCATTAGATCCAAGGAAGAGGCATATAAATCTGCCAGAAAAAACAACAGACCTGAGGATTGGGAGCAGTTTAGAATTCAGCAAAGGAGGACCAAGGGATTGATTAAGAAAGGGAAAATAGAGTACGAGAGCAAGCTTGCGGGGAACATAAAAACTGACTGTAAAAGTTTCTATAGGTATGCAAAGAGAAAAAGATTGGTGAAAACAAATGTAGGTCCCTTACAGTCATAAACAGAAGAATTTATGATGGGGAATAAAGAAATGGCTGACCAACTAAATGCATACTTTGGTTCTGTCTTCACAAAGGAGGTCACAAATATCATACCAGAAAGGTTGGGGAACACAGGGTTTAGTGAGAGAGAGGAACTGAAAGAAATCAGTATTAGTAGAGAAATGGTGTTGGGGAAATTAATGGATTGAAGGCCGATAAATCCCCAGGGCCTGATGTTATGCAACAAAAACAAGAAATGCTGGATTCACTCAGCAGGTCTGGCAGCATCTGTGGAAAGAGAAGCAGAGTTAAAGTTTCGGGTCAGTGACCCTTCTTCGGAACTGACAAATATTAGAAAATTTTTCTAATATTTGTCAGTTCCGAAGAAGGGTCACTGACCCGAAACGTTAACTCTGCTTCTCTTTCCACAGATGCTGCCAGACCTGCTGAGTGAATCCAGCATTTCTTGTTTTTGTTTCAGATTTCCAGCATCCGCAGTATTTTGCTTTTATCCTGATGTTATGCATCCCAGAGTACTTAAGGAAGTGACCCTAGAAATAGTGGATGCATTGGGGGTCATCTTCCAAGATTCTATAGAGTCTGGAACAGTTCCTACAGATTGGAGGGTAGCTAATGTAACCCCTCTATTTAAAAAGGGAGATAGAGAGAAAGCAGGGAATTATAGACCAGTCAGCCTGCCGTTGGTAGTGGGGAAAATTCGAGAGTCCATCATCAAAGATTTTATAGCAGATCACTTAGAGAACAGTGGTAGAATCGGGCAGAGTCAGCATGGATTTACGAAAGGGAAATCATGCTTGCCAAATCTACTAGAACTCTTCGAGGATGTAACTAGTAGAGTTGATGAGGGGGAGACAGTGGATGTGGTTTATTTGGACTTTCAGAAGACTTTCGACAAAGTCCCACATAAGAGGTTAGCGTGTAAAATGACAGCGCATGGGATTGGGGGTAGTGTATTGCGATGGATAGAAAATTGGTTGATGGACAGGAAACAAAGAGTAGGGATAAATGGGTCTTTTTCTGAATGGAAGGTAGTGACTAGTGGGGTACCGCAGGGATCGGTGCTAGGACCCCAGCTATTCACAATATAAATTCATGATTTAGATGAGGGAACTAAATGTAATATCTGCAAATTTGCAGACGACACAAAACTGGGTAGGAGGGTGAGTTGTGATGAGGATGCAGAGAGGCTTCAGGGTGATTTGGACAAGTTGAGTGAGTGGGCTAATGCATGGTAGATGCAGTATAATGTGGATAAATGTGAGGTTACCCACTTTGGTAGCAAAAAAAAGGAAGGCAGATTATTATCTGAATGGCTATAAACTGAGAGAGGGGAATAGGCAGCGAGACCTGGGTGTTCTCGTACACCAGTCGCTGAAGATAAGCATGCAGGTGCAATAGGTGGTAAAAAAGGCAAATGGTATGTTGGCCTTCATAGCAAGACGATTCAAGTACAGGAGCAGGGATGTCTTGCTGCAATTATGCAGGGCCTTGGTGAGGCCACACCTGGAATATTGCGTGCAGTTTTACTCTCCTTATCTGAGGACGGATGTTCTAGCTATAGAGGGAGTGCAGCAAAGGTTTACCAGACTGATTCCTGGGATGGCGGGAGATTGAGTCGGTTAGCATTATATTCGCTGGAATTCAGAAGAGTGAGGGGGGATCTGATAGAAACCTATAAAATTCTAACAGGACTTGACAGGGTACACGCAGGAAGGATGTTTCTGATGGTGGGGGAGTCCAGAACCAGGGGTCATAGTCTAAGGATAAGGGGTAAACCTTTCAGGACTGAGATGAGGAGAAATTTCTTCACCCAGAGAGTGGTGAGCCTGTGGAATTCACTACCACAGAAAGCAGTTGAGGCCAAAACATTGTAGGTTTCGAGAAGGAGTTAGATATAGCTCTTGGGTCTAAAGGGATCAAAGGTTATGGGGCGAAAGTGGGAACAGGCTACTGAGTTGTATGATAAGCCATGATCATATTGAATGGCGGAGCAGGCTCAAAGGGCCAAATGGCCTGCTGCTGCTCCTATTTTCTATGTTTCTAAATAAGACAACTGGATAAAGAAGAAACGGAAAAAGACTGTCAGTTTCAAGTTGCACAGAGAAGGTTTGAATTCAAGGAGAAAGAAAAAAAGTGTTACAAAAAGAAAGAAAATCCAGGAAATTTGCACTGGACAAGAAAAAAAACAGAGAGTGACAGTAAGATTTGATGATGACTTCTATTTAACTCCTTGTTTTGATTTGGCAAGGAATATTCACTTAGTGCCTAAATTTTTTTTTCATTCATGTGATGTGGGCATCGCTGACCAGGCCAACATTTATTGCCCATCCCTAATTGCCCTTGAGAAGGTGGTGGTGAGCTGCCTTCTTGAACCGCTGCAGTCCATTTGGAGTAGGTACACCCACAGTGCTGTTAGGAAGGGAGTTCCAGGAGTTTGACCCAGTGACAGTGAAGGAACAGCGATATAGTTCCAAGTCAGGATGGTGTGTGACTTGGAGGGGAACTTGCAGGTAGTGGTGTTCCCATGCATCTGCTACACTTGTCCTTCTAGTTGGTAGAGGTCGCGGGTATGGAAGGTGCTGTCTAAGGAGCCTTGGTGCATTGCTGCAGTGCATCTTGAAGATGGTACACACTGCTGCCACTGTGCGCCGGTGGTGGAGGGAGTGAATGTTTGTAGATGGGGTGCCAATCAAGCGGGCTGCTTTGTCCTGGATGGTGTCGAGCTTCTTGAGTGTTGTTGGAGCTGCACCCATCCAGGCAAGTGGAGAGTATTCCATCACACTCCTGACTTGTGCCTTGCAGATGGTGGAGGGGCTTTGGGGAGTCAGGAGGTGAGTTACTCGCCACAGGATTCCTAGCCTCTCACCCGCTCTTGTAGCCACGGTATTTATATGGCTACTCCAGTTCAGTTTCTGGTCAATGGTAGCCCCTCGGATGTTGATAGTGGGGGATTCAGCGATGGTAATGCCGTTGAATGTCAAGGGGAGATGGTTAGATTCTCTCTTGTTGGAGATGGTCATTGCCTGGCACTTGTGTGACATGAATGGAACTTGCCAATTATCTGCCCAAGCCTGGATATTGTCCAAGTCATGCTGCATTTCTACACAGACTGCTTCAGTATTTGAGGAGTCACGAATGGTGCTGAACATTGTGCAATCATCAGCGAACATCCCCACTTCTGACCTTATGATTGAAGGAAGGTCATTGATGAAGCAGCTGAAGATGGTTGGGCCTAGGACACTACCCTGAGGAACTCCTGCAGTGATGTCCTGGAGCTCAGATGATTTATCGCCAACAACCACAACCATCTTCCTTTGTGCTAGGTTTGACTCCAACCAGCGGAGGGTTTTTCCCCCTTATTCCCATTGACTTCAGTTTTGCTAGGGCTCCTTGATGCCATGCTCGTTCAAATGCTGCCTTGATATCAAGGGCAGTCACTCTCACCTCACCTCTTGAGTTCAGCTCTTTTGTCCATGTTTGAACCAAGGCTGTAATGAGGTCAGGAGTTGAGTGGCCCTGTCAGAACCCAAACTGGGTATCACTGAGCAGGTTATTGCTAAGCAAGTGCTGCTTGATGGCACAGTTGATGACACCTTCCATCACTTTACTGATGATTGAGAGTAGGCTGATGGGGCAGTAATTGGTCAGGTTAGACTTGTCCTGCTTCTTGCTTACAGGACATACCTGGGCAATTTTCCACATTGTCGGTTAGATGCCAGTATTGTAGCTGTACTGGAACAGCTTGGCTCGGGGCGCAGCAAGTTCTGGAGCACAGGTCTTCAGTCTTATTGCCGGAATATTGTCAGGGCCCATAGCCTTTGCAGTATCCAGTGCTTTCAGTCATTTCTTTTTCAGTGAGGAAGGAGTTGAATTGTACTTTGTGTCCTTTGAAAAAATTGCTGCAAAGTTGCAATGACCAAAGGAAAGTGGGACAATTTTATTGCCAAGTTTGTTAGTGGGAAAAGCATTAGAGGCTTGGAGGGCCGAATGGCCTGTTCCTGTGCTGTACTGTTCTTTGTTTTAGATTTTTTTAGATTAGAGATACAGCACTGAAACAGGCCCTTCGGCCCACCAAGTCTGTGCCAAACATCAACCACCCATTTATACTAATCCTACACTGATCCCATATTCCTACTAAACATCCCCACCTGTCCCTATATTTCCCTACCACCTACCTATACTAGTGACAATTTATAATGGCCAATTTACCTATCAACCTGCAAGTCTTTTGGCTTGTGGGAGGAAACCGGAGCACCCAGAGAAAACCCACGCAGACACAGGGAGAACTTGCAAACTCCACACAGGCAGTACCCGGAATCGAACCCGAGACCCTGGAGCTGTGAGGCTGCGGTGCTAACCACTGCGCCACTGTGTATATTCAACATGTTCGGAAGAACAGTCAAGTGATTATGAAGTAGTTAAAACTGCAGTTCTCAATGCTTATGAGTTGGTACCAGTGGCTTACAGGCAAAAATTTAGGAATTTAAAAAGAAACAAGGCCAGACATTTATGAAATTTGCTCAAGAGAAGCGAATGATATTTGATTGCTGGCATTGGTCCATGAAAATTGAACATGACTTTGAAAACCTCAGGGAAGTAATCCTAATGGAAGAATTTAAAAATAGTATCCCTTCAGGAATAAGGTCCCTCCTGGAAGAACATAAAGTTGGTAAAGTAAGAAACGCCACAGAAATGGCAGATGAATCTGAATTGACCACAAAAGCAATAGTTACAGGTCCCAGTTTGGAAACTTTCAAATAAGTTGGAAAGATAGGAAGTTGGATAATGATAATAGATTCAATTTTATTGAGAGAAAGGATACAAACAAACCTCAGAGTGGTAGAAAAAAGATAGTCATGAGACTAGGGTTGAGCCAAATGGACCAATGTGTTATTTTTGTCATAATAGAGGACATATAAAATAGAATGCTGGAAGTTGAAGGGCAAGCCCAGAGTTCTAATAGGTTTACCGAAAGCCTGCCCTGAAAAGGATGCCCCAAATATGTGGCACTGTTGACAAGCCAGTGGCTTTGGCAATGTTGGGTGGTGAGCAGAAATGTTCTTCCCTGTGTGCTAATGAATTGAGTCATGTCCCTAATAGGTACAGAAGTTTTGTGTTCAGGGGTAAGGCGTCCCCATATTTGTCAGATGAGGCAGGCAAGCTGATTGTGCTGTTTAGAGATAAAGGGGCAACTCAGTCATTAATGATAGCAAAGGACGTAGATCTTCCCCAAAAAGTGCTATGAATGCGCAAGTCATGGTGTGGGACATTGAGGGGGGTCATTTATCCATTCCATTGCAAAGGGTTAATTTGCAATGTGATTTAGTCACCAGTCTGGTAACAGTGTGAATTGTCCCGAATTTGCATATTGAAGGGGTGGATGTGTTGCTAGGGAATGGCTTAGCTGGGGATGAGGCATTGGCGTCTCCAGTAGTTTTGGAAAAGCCAGTTGTCGGGGAGGGCAAGTCAGGTGTTTGATGGGCTCAGACCATCTTCAAAGATTTGCATGGAAATTGCATGGAGAAGTTGAAAAGGTCCCCGAGTGATATGATGTTAAGAATGACATTCTAATGAGAAAATGGAGACCTCCCCAGAGACTCGCTGATGAGGACGAGGCTACAGTTCATCAGGCTGTTGTGCCCCCAGGGTACCGTAGTAAAATTTTGAGAAAAGCCCATGAGATTCCAGTGGCTGGTCATGTGGGTATTCAAAACACTCAGGGCAGAATAAGACACCATTTCTATTGGCCCAGGTTTGCATAAGCATGCTGTTGAATTTTGCAGAACTTGCCATACAAGTCA
Source organism: Heterodontus francisci (assembly GCF_036365525.1). Taxonomy (NCBI): domain Eukaryota; kingdom Metazoa; phylum Chordata; class Chondrichthyes; order Heterodontiformes; family Heterodontidae; genus Heterodontus; species Heterodontus francisci. Next base: position 5,409,680 of record NC_090388.1, read on the forward strand.
GGTAGTTGGGAAGCCACAATCTTTGATTAAGCCAGCCACATTGATACCGATGCCTGCTTTTGATGAACTGTTTAGTAGGGTTCTTGTGGAATGTGTCGGATCCTTACACACAACTAAGTCAGGTCACAAGTTTCTCCTAACCATCATGGATTTGTCCACTAGGTTTCCAGAGGCAATACCTTTGAGAAAGATCACAGTAAAAGTTGTGATTGAGGGATTAATACAGTTTTTCACTAGATATGGATTGTCAAAAGAAATTCAGTCAGACCAGGGGTCAAATTTCAGGTCAGGTATTTAAAGAGTTCATGAGAAATTTGGGAGTTTAGTTGTTAAAGTCTTAAAATATTGTCGTGTAATTCTTTAAATTGGTCGTATTTTTAATGTTAATGGTCTCACTGCCGTAACTGAATTTATAGTTTAATTGACTGAAGTGTTTGTGCTGTTGTTTTATGCAGCAGGGGCAGCCTCTGGTGTCACAGAATCATACAATCATGGAATAATTCAGCACAGGAGGAGGCCATTCGGCCTATCCTGCCTGTGCTGGCTCTTTGAAAGAGCTATCCAATTAGTACCACTCCCCTTTTCTTTCAGCTTAGCCCTGCAAATCTTTCTCCATAAAATATATAGTTCCCTTTTGAAAGTTACTTTTGATGCTGGTTAACAAAATGGAATAGGAGGCTCAGTGTCCAATTGGATAAAAAAAAATTGACTTATGGACAGAAAACAGTGAGTTGTGGTAAATGGTTGTTTTTCAGACTGGAGGATGGTAGACAGTGGTGTTCCCTAAGGGTCAGTGCTGCAACTAATGCTTTTTTTGCTGTATGTGAGTGACTTGGATCTTGGAATACAGAGTAAAAGTTCAAAAGGGTGAAGCAATACAGACTTAATGGCACTGTTCTAAACAGTGTGCAGGAACAGAGAGACCTGGGGGTTCATGTGCATCGATCTTTGAAAGTCATAGAGTCATAGGGTCATTTACGGCACTGAAGCAGATGACTCAGCCCATTGATTCCATGCTGGTACTCCACGGAGCTATGTTGTCAGTCCCACTCCCCAGTTCAATCCCCATAGCCCTGCAAGTCTATTTCCCACAAGTGACCATCCAATTTCCTCCTGAAGTCATTGATTGTCTCCACTTCCACCACCCTTGTGGACAGCGAGTTTCAGGTCATTACCAGCTGCTGCGTAAAATGGTGCTTCCTCATATTTCCCCTGTGGCAGTACATATTGAGACAGTGGTCACAAACCACATGGGATCTTGGGCTTCATAAATAGAAGCATAGAGTACAAAAGCAGGGAAGTTATAGAACATAACATAAGAACATAAGAACTAGGAGCAGGAGTAGGCAATTCAGCCCCTCAAGCCTGCTCCGCCATTCAATACGATCATGACTGATCTCATCTCAGCCTCAATTCCACTTTCCTGCCCATTCTCCATAACCCTTCAACCCATTTCTAATTAAAAATCTGTCTATCTCCTCCTTAACTTTACCCAATGTCCCGGCATCCACCGCACTCTGGGGTAGTGAATTCAACAGATTCGCGACACTTTGAGAGAAGTAATTTCTCCTCATCTCTGTTTTAAATCTGCTACCCCTTATCCTAAAACTATGACCTCTCGTTCTAGATTGCCCCACCAGAGGAAACATCCTCCCTATGACCGGAATTTTACGCTGGGCGAACGGGAGCCGGACTCCGACGTAAATGTCGGTGCCGAATCCGCTTCCGCCAGCCTGGGTATCCGTCCCGTATTTTACGGATCCCCAGGCTTTAATTGGCCCGAGGCGGGACTTCCACCCACTTGAGGGAGGAGGTCCCACCTCAGTGAGCTGCCAGCCAATCAGTGGACCGGCAGCTCTTAGTCTCAGCAGTGCCACCGGGAGCGCTGGCCACTGCTGGGACTGCAGCCCAGCCGACTGAGGAGGATACCAAGGAACCGGTACTGAAGGTAAGTTTGGGTTGCCTCACCAGGGGAATTGGCTATGCCAATTTGTTTGTGGCTGAGGTAATAATCCAGAGATTATAACCCTTGAGGTCCTGTTCTTTAGTTTGTCTCCTAGTTCCTGGTACTGTCCAAACAGGACCTCTTGACTACTCTTCCCTATGTTGTTGGTTCCAACATGGATCACAGCAACTAGACCCCCCCCCCCCCCTTCAATATCTTTTCAAGCCGGTTTGAGATGTCATTTTGGGATCTGGGACTCTCCATCCTTCTTACAAAGGATGCTATCTGTTCCTCTCATTATTGAATCCCCTACAACTACCACCTTAGTCTTCCCCTCCCCCTCCTCCTCACCCTTTTGGACAGGCTCTTGCTCCACGGTGCTGTAGTTTGCATTCTGTCTGTCCTTCTGTCAATCTTAATCTGTATCCTCACAAGTAGCAGATACATTGTACCCATTGAATAGGATTAGTTTCTGTGGATCCTTGTTCTCTATCTCACCTGGGTTCGAATTACTAGGTAGACCGTTGGTTACACCAATCACAATCTGAACCTGTACCTCTCTACGAGGTGTGACCGAAGTCTGGAGCAAACTGTCCAGAAACTGCTCCCTGTCCCTGATGTGCCGGAGTGTCTTCACCCCATCCTCCAGCTCGATGTCTCTGAGCTGGAGAGATTCATTAAGGAGACATTGACAGCAGATGTTTTTGCTGCGGACAGTCTTGCTGTCGACAAACTCCCACATACTGCACTCCAGATACACAATCTGTTCTGCTATATCTTAGTTTAGATTATTTATATAATTTGTATCTATTTTTTAGTTTGTTGTTAGCTTTTTTTTTCTTTTTCTACACACTAACTTGCACTAAATGCAAACAGACTGGAATTTTTTAAAATGCCTCTATTTATCAAAATATTATCTAAACTTACCAGAAATAAGCTGAAGACTTCTCCTTGATTTGAGGTGGATGAAAAAAACACTTACCAGCTCTTTCCCTTCTGGTGTTTTTTAACCTCTCTCCCTGACACCCCCTTACCTCCAGGCTCTCTGATTGATGCTAACTCTCAGGGACTCACTATAATTCCCCTCCCACTCTACTGCTCTGCTCCCAAACTCCCTCAGATCCACACTTCCTTACCTCCAGGATCTCCAATTCTTTCTTAAAAATGAATCTCTGAAAGACTCTCACCCACCAATCCATTCCAGCCACATCACTAATGTCACCTTTAAATTCCTTTCTCAGTGTCCCACTGACTTACCAGAGAGCACAGTCACTGAGTGTCTCCAAGGAAACCAGAGGAGCTTTTACAACAATCTGGTAGTTTTACAATCACCATTACTGGTACAGGCATTTGAATTCCAGATTTTATTTAATTAACTGAATTTATTTAGAGCCCACCAAGTCTGTGCCGACCAACAACCACCCATTGAGCCTAGCCCTACAGTAATCCCATATTCCCTACCACCTACCTACACTAGGGGAAATTTACAATGACCAATTTACCTATCAACCTGCAAGTCTTTGGCTGTGGGAGGAAACTGGAGCACCCGGCGAAAACCCACGCGGTCACAGGGAGAACTTGCAAACTCCACACAGGCAGTACCCAGAATCGAACCCAGGTCCCTGGAGCTGTGAGGCTGCAGTGCTAACCACTGCACCACTGTGCCGCCCATTTAATTTAAATTCCCCAGAAGCTACAGTGGGATCTGAGTTCATGTTTCGGGACCATTAGTCCATGTCTCATGATTACTAGCCCAACAACATACCAAACCTGAGTTTCTCCAGTCGGTTCATGTGACTGAAGTCTTTCATCCTTGGTAAACTTCTTCTGCACCCTCTTGAAGTCCTTAACCTCCTCCCTAAAGTGTGGTGCCCAGAAAGTTGTCCTAAATTGTTAATTATTTCAACTAATTTCTGACTGTTGGAGGTGCCACCTTTCAGGTGAGACGTTAAACCGAGACCCTCTCAGATAAATGTAAAAGATCCCACAGGCACCGTTTGAAGAGGAGTAGGGGAGTTCTCCCTGGTGTCCAGGACAATATTTCTTCCTCAGTCAACATCACTAAAAACAATTAGCTGGTCATCATCACACTACTGTTTGTGGGAGCTTGCTGTGCACTAATTGACTGCCACATTTCCTACATTACAATTGTGACTCACCACAAATTACTTCATTTGCTATGAGGTGCTTTGAAATGTCTTGAGGCCATGAAAGGCGCTATAGAAATGCAAGTCTTTTCTACTTTTAATCCAGTCCTCTGGAATTCTCTCCCAAACCCTCTCTTTTCTTCCCTGCATGTGAAAGCACTCTGGAAAACAATCTTTTTCATCATGCTTTTGGCCAACTCTCCAAATTCTCTGACGTCTGTTGGCCCAATTTCTCCTGTGTGAAGCATATTGGAAAGTTTTTTTGTGACATTAAGAGAGAATCTAACCATCTCCCTTTGACATTCAGATACAATTACCATCGCTGAATCCCCCAATATCAACATCCTGGGGGATATCATTGACCAGAAACTGAACTGGAGTAGCCACACAAATACTGTAGCTACAAGAGCAGGTCAGAGGCTGGGAATTCTGTGGTGATTAACCCACCTCCTGACGCCCCAAAACCTGCCCATCACCTACAAGGCACAAGTCAGGAGTGTGATGGAATACTCTCCACATGCCTGGGTGGGTGCAGCTCCAACAACACTCAGGAAGCTCGACACTTAAAGGGATGACGGTGGAAAGGCAATGGCAAACATTTAAAGAGCACATGGATGAGCAACAATTGTTTATCCCTGTCTGGCACAAAAGTAAAATGGGAAAGGTAGCCAAACCATGGCTTACAAGAGAAATTAGAGATAGCATTAGATCCAAGGAAGAGGCATATAAAGTTGCCAGGAAAAACAACAGACCTGAGGATTGGGAGCAGTTTAGAATTCAGCAAAGGAGGACCAAGGGATTGATTAAGAAGGGGAAAATAGAGTACGAGAGAAAGCTTGCGGGGAACATAAAAACTAACTGTAAAAGTTTCTATAGGTATGTGAAGAGAAAAAGATTGGTGAAGACAAATGTAGGTCCCTTACAGTCAGAAACAGGGGAATTTATTATGGGGAATAAAGAAATGGCTGACCAACTAAATGCATACTTTGGTTCTGTCTTCACAAAGGAGGACACAAATATCATACCAGAAATGTTGGGTAACACAGGGCTTAGTGAGAGAGAGGAACTGAAAGAAATCAGTATCAGTAGAGAAATGGTGTTGGGGAAATTGATGGGATTGAAAGCCAATAAATCCCCAGGGCCTGATGGTATGCATCCCAGAGTACTTAAGGAAGTGGCCCCAGAAATAGTGGATGCATTGGTGGTCATCTTCCAAGATTCTATAGACTCTGGAATAGTTCCTACAGATTGGAGGGTAGTTAATGTAACCCCATTTTAAAAAGGGAGGTAGAGAGAAAGCAGGGAATTATAGACCAGTCAGCCTGACGTTGGTAGTGGGGAAAATTCTAGAGTCTATTATCAAAGATTTTATCGCAGATCACTTAGAGAACAGTGGTAGAATCGGACAGAGTCAGTATGGATTTATGAAAGGGAAATTATGCTTGACAAATCTACTAGAATTCTTCGAGGATGTAACTAGTAGAATTGATGAGGGGGAGCCAGTGGATGTGGTTTATTTGGACTTTCAGAAGGCTTTCGACAAAGCCCCACATAAGAGATTAGCATGTAAAATTAAAGAGCATGGGATTGGGGGTAGTGTATTGCGACGGATAGAAAATTGGTTGGAGAACAGGAAATGAAGAGTAGGGATAAATGTGTCTTTTTCAGAATGGCAGGCAGTGACTAATGGGGTACAGCAGGGATCGGTGCTAGGACCCCAGCTATTCACAATATACATTAATGATTTAGATGAGGGAACTAAATGTAATATCTGCAAATTTGCAGACGACACAAAACTGAGTGGGAGGGTGAGTTGTGATGAGGATGCAGAGAGGCTTCAGGGTGATTTGGACAAGTTGAGTGAGTGGGCTAATACATGGTAGATGCAGTATAATGTGGATAAATGTGAGGTTACCCACTTTGGTAGCAAAAAAAAGGAAGGCAGATTATTATCTGAATGGCTATAAACTGAGAGAGGGGAATATGCAGCGAGACGCGTAGGTGCAACAGGCGGGAAAAAAGGCAAATGGTATGTTGGCCTTCATAGCGAGAGGATTTGAGTACAGGAGCAGGGATGTCTTGCTGCAATTATACAGGGCCTTGATGAGGCCACACCTGGAATACTGTGTGCAGTTTTGGCCTCCTTATCTGAGGACGGATGTTCTTGCTATAGAGGGAGTGCAGCAAAGGTTTACCAGACTGATTCCTGGGATGGTGGGACTGATGTATGAGGAGCAATTGAGTTGGTTAGGATTATATTCGCAGGAGTTCAGAAGAGTGAGTGGGGATCTCATCGAAATCTATAAAATTCTAACAGGACTTGACAGGGTAGATGCAGGAAGGATGTTCCCGATGGTGGGGGAGTGCAGAACCAGGGTTCATAGTCTAAGGATACGGGGTAAACCTTTCAGGACTGAAATGAGGAGAAATTTCTTCACCCAGAGAGTGGTGAGCCTGTGGAATTGGCTACCACAGAAAGCAGTTGAGGCCAAAACATTGTATGTTTTCAAGAAGGAGTTAGATATAGCTCTTGGGTCTAAAGGGATCAAAGGTTATGGGGCGAAAGCGGGAACAAGCTACTGAATTGGATGATCGGCCATGATCATAATGAATGGCGGAGCAGGCTCGAAGGGCCGAATGGCCTACTCCTGCTCCTATTTTCTATGTTTCTATGGTTCTACTATCAAGGACAAAGCAGCCTGTTTGATTGGAACCCCATCCACCATCTTAAATATTCACTCCCTCCACTACTGACGCAGAGTGGCAGCAATACGTACAATATACAAGATGCACTGCAGCAATTCACCACACCTCCTTCAACAGCACCTTTCAAACCCGTGCCGTCTATCACCTAGAAGGACAAGGACAGGAGAAGCAGGTGTATGAGAACACCACCACCTGCAAGTTCCCCTTCAAGTCACACACCATCCTGACTTGGAACTATATCACCGTTCCTTCACTGTCGCTGGATCAAAATCCTGGAACTCCCTTCCTAACAGCACTGTGGGTGTACCTACCCCAAATGGACTGCAGCGGTTCAGGAAGGCAGCTCACCACCACCTTCTCAAGGGCAATTAGGGATGGGCAACAATGCCGGTCTAACCAGCGATGCCCACATCCCATGAAAGAATAAAAAATATTAAGGTTGCTGTATAAATGCAAAGTTGTAGTTGTTGTTGGAAAAACCTTGAGACCTCCTCACCTGTGCAATAAATAACCTTCCCACACTATTAACATATGCCACTATTGACACAACAGATTACATTCCAAAATGTCACAGGAACGTATCTGCCCTATTTGGCAGAAACAGCCTTTGTCACTGAACAATACTAGGACTGTGAAATATAGAACAAACCCTATTGCGTGTCGGGACAAGGCATAACACAGGCATCCAGTACAGCAAATGCACTGCTCCGAGGAGCAACAGATTTCAGTTTTCAACAAACTTCTACAGGTAACACAAACTGCTAAACCAGTTTGTCACAAATTCATTTTACTGTTCCTCCAGAAGTTCATGTCCCTTTTTGTGCCTTTTCTTTTCAACAAACTTTGGTATAACCCATGTTGGTGTAGATCTTGCTGGTAACTCAGAATATTTTATCAGTTTTAGGAAGATAGGAACAGGAAGAGGCCATTCAGCCCCTCGAGCCTGTTCCATCATTCTATTAAATCACGGCCGATCTGTATCTTAACTCATTTACCTGCTTTGGTTCTGTATCCCTTAAAACACTTACCTAAGAAAAATCTAACAATCTCAGTTCTGAAATTTTCAATTGACCCCCAACCTCAACAGTTTTTTGGGGAGAGAGTTCCAGATTTCCACTACCCTTTGTGTGAAGAAGTGCTTCCTGACATCACCCCTGAATGAAATAGTTATAATTTTAAGGTTTTGCCCCCTTGTTGTGGGCTGCCCCCACTAGAGGAAATAGCTTTGTTCTGTCTACCCTATCAACTCCTTTAATCATCTTAAAGCAACTCAATGAGATCACCTCGTCTATCTTCAATATTCAAGGGAATACAAGCCTAGTTTATGCAGCCTGGTCGCATAATTTAACCCTTTTTTCTTGGTATTATTCTGGTGAATCTGCACTGCACCCTCTCCAAGACGAATACATTCCACCTGAGGTGCGGTGCCCAGAACTGAATGCAGTTACTCCAGATGAGGTCTAACTGGAGCTCTCTACAACTATCCACCCTTTTGTATTCCAGCCACCTTGAGAGAAAGGGTAACATTCCTTTTGCCTTTAAATTACTTTTTGTCAGTTTATCTGTTTTAATTCTGCTCGCTTACAATTTTTTGTGGTGCAATGTGAAGTCCAGTGACAATGTTAGAACTCACAGTCGGCAAAATTCCTCAGAGTTGTTCCTGCATTACCTTTGGCGAGGCCTCCCAGGCAGTTTTGGTGATGTAACCGTGGCAAAACTGGAGCAATTCCCAGGAATGTTCCAGCCACTGTGTCTGAAATCCTCCTCTTGCCCTCCCTGGATAACCTCATTGCCACCCTGACCCATCCTGTTTCAGAACCTCTGCTCTGAACAAAAGATCTATATTAGTGTCAGATGAGAAAACAAGAGGGAAAATGTTTTTATGCCTTACATCCAAGTGTAAGGTGACCTTTGTTACTGTCTGCTTACAACGGAGGAATATAAACATACCAGTACATACTGTACCTTGAGACACGCCCAGCATAATCCAAAGGCCATTACTCCTTGAGGCAGGTTGACATGGAAAACCTGAACTCAAAACATTTTGTTCCACCTTTTGATGTACTATTGGATAATTGATTAAGATCCAGATGGGATTTTGTGATGCAATGGGAGAATCAATGGCAGGAATAATTAGGAGTCCATTGTGAAAGGAAGGGATATTGGGAGACTGCAGAATGGTAAATATATTACCCTAATTTAAAAAGGGACCAGGGGAGGGCCGGGAAATCTGGGAAACTATTGTTCAGTTGGTCTCACCTCAGTTGATAGGAAAATTCTTGTCAGGGACAATCTGAACATCTAAGGATTGGTTAGCTAATTGAGAAGAGGCAGTGTGGATTTAGAAAAGTTAAATCATGTCAAGCTTATTTAGAATTTTCTGATAAAATAACTAAAATAACAGGTTTGAGCACATAGACATCGTTTTGTTGAATTATAGTAAAGCTTTTGATAAGCTGCCTCATGAAAAACTCGTGGCAATCAGGAAAGGGATCTGGAGCTCATTGTGGATAGATCTCTTAACACTTTAGGGGAAATTTTCCTGAGTCCGTGCATTGTATTGTCCGAGTGCAGCAAACATTGGAAAATCAGGTGGGTTCAGAGTGTATATCTGTACAGGACCCCACCTGATTTTCCAACACTTGCCACACCCAGGCAACCCAGCACATCTAGGAAGGGACCTAAGAAATTGTCACTTCACAAGCCCATGTCTTTAGATCAACAAATTAACTGTTTAATTAGAAAAACGAAATTCTTAAACACTACTAAGATATAAACAACATTTAAAGTAGAAAAAATAGTGTCCTTGCAGATTTACGCTCCTGCTGAAGTCGAATCTTCCAATGTGGAAAAGTCCAAGGTTGCTTGAAGTGCTCACAGCTGTCCGATGGGGGAAAAAAGGTTCTTCAACAGTAGGGCAGTCAGTAGTCTAGTTCCAGTTGAAGTGATGCTCTTCTTCTTCCAGCAATGAATTCAGCAATTACAGTTCAGTAGTTAAAGTAATTGGTTATTTTCTTTTAAGAAATTAATCTAACTTGACTTTTCAGAATTCTGAGAGTATAATAAATAGGGTTTAAACAAACAGGGGGAGAGCTCTTGTTTCCTTCCGTTTATACTAGCAGAACAGCTGTCTGTCTCTACCTGCTAATGTGTCAAAATAAAGAGCCAGTTCAAACAGTTAATCACAACTTTGTATATCCGATTCTTGGTCTCTAAATGGCTGTTGCCAGGTAACCAGGATACATTCTTTGAAGCTGGTTGGTTCCCTCTCCGTATGGTTGTATCCTATGGCAACCAGAATGCACTTTCTCTAACTTCTGAGGCTTACTGGTTGTTAAAGCAGTACTGATCCTTTTACAACCTTAAAGGCACACTGCTTACTTCCCGGAAAATAAAAAAAACTGCAGCATCATAATATAGCTATGAAGAGAGACTGGATAGGCTAGGGTGGTTTTCCTTAGAGCAGCGAAGGCTGAGGGGGGACATGATTGAGGTATTCAAAATTATGAGGGGCATAGATAGGATAAATAAAAAGAAACCTTTTCCCTTAGCAGAGGGGTCAATAACCTGGGGGCATAGATTTAAGGTAAGGGGCAGGAGGTTTAGAGAGGATTTGAGGAAAAATGTTTTCACTCAGAGGATGGTTGGAATCTGGAACACACTGCCTGAAGGGATGGTAGAGGCAGGAACCCTCACAACATTTAAGAAGTTTTTAGATGAGCATTTGAAACGCCATAGCATACAAGGCTACGGACCAAGTGCTGGAAAATGGGATTAGAACAGATAGGTGCTTGATGGCCAGCGCAGACACGATGGGCTGAAGGGCCTGTTTCTGTGCTGCATAACTCTATGACTCCAATATGCATTACAAATATGCATCGCCTAACCCAACAACCATTATTTAAGAAGGGTAGCAGGGATAAACCAGGTAATTTCAGGGCGGTGAGTCTAACATCAGTGGTGGGGAAACTATTGGAAAAATTCTGAGGGACAGGATTAATCTCCACTTGGAGAGGCAGGGATTAATCAAGGATAGTCTGCGTGGCTTTGTCAGGGGGAGATCATGTCTAACAAACTTGATTGAATTTTTCGAGGAGGTAACTAGATGTGTAGATGAGGGGAAAGCAGTTGATGTAGTCTACAGGGACTTCAGGAAGGCTTTTGATAAGGTCCCGCATGGGAGATTGGTTAAGAAGGTAAGAGCCCATGGGATCCAGGGCAATTTGGCAAATTGGATCCAAAATTGGCTTAGTGGCAGGAGGCAGAGGGTGATGGTCGAGGGTTGTTTTTGCGATAGGAAGCCTGTGACCAGTGGTGTACCACAGGGATCGGTGCTGGGACCCTTGCTTTTTGTGCTGTACACTTAGATGTGACTATAGGAGGTATGATCAGTAAGTTCGTAGATGACACGAAAATTGGTGGTGTCGTAAATAGTGAGGAGGAAAGCCTTAGATTACAGGACGATATAGAAGGGCTGGTAAGATGGGCGGAACAGTGGCAAATGGAATTTAATCCTGAGAAGTGTGAGGTGATGCATTTTGGGAGGACTAAGAAGGCAAGAGAATATACAATGGATGGTAGGACCCTAGGAAGTACAGAAGGTCAGAGGGACCTTGGTGTACTTGTCTATAGATCACTGAAGGCAGCAGCACAGGTAGATAATGTGGTTAGGAAGGCATATGGGATACTTGCCTTTATGAGCCTAGGCATAGAATATAAGATCAGGGAGGTTATGATGGAGCTGCATAAAACGCTTGTTCGGCCACAGTTGGAGTACTGGGGACAGTTCTGGTCATCACACTAAAGGAAGGATGTGATTGCACTGGAGAGGGTGCAGAGGAGATTCACCAGGATGTTGCCTGGGCTGGAGCATTTCAGCTATGAAGAGAGACTGGATAGACTAGGGTTGTTTTCCTTAGAGCAGAGAAGGCTGAGGGGGGACATGATTGAGGTATACAAAATTATGAGGGGCACAGATAGGGTAGATAGGAAGAAACTTTTTCCCTTAGCGGAGGTGTCAATAATGAAGGGGCATAGATTTAAGGTAATGGGCAGGAGATTTAAAGGGGATTTGAGGAAAAATATTTCACCCAGAGGGTTGTTGGAATCTGAAACACACTGCCTGAAGAGGTGGTAGAGGCAGGAACCCTCACAACATTTAAGAAGCATTTAGACGAGCACTTGAAACACCATAACATACAAGGCTACGGGCCAAGTCCTGGAAAATGGGATTGGAATAGATAGGTGCTTGATGGCCGGCACAGACACGATGGGCCGAAGGGCCTGTTTCTGTACTGTATAACTCTATGTCTCAATGACACAGTTTCAGTCTGTTCCTATTTCTCGGGGCACAAGTAAATCCCCAGTTAATGCCCACTGTCTGCACACAATTAAATACAATTAACATTGGCCAACATTTCCCTTTAACCATCAGCACCAAAAACGGATGAATTGGTCTTTCCTCTCATTTCATTTTGTGTGACCTTGCTACGTGCAACTTAATTTCCATGTTTGCCTACATAAACACAGTGACTGCACTTGACCCCAGTTTCGCCAGGGCTCATTGGTACCACACTGGATCGAATGATGCCTTAGTGTCAAGGACAGTTACTCTCACTCAACTCTGGCAGTCAGGTTTGCTGCCCATGTTTGAACCAAGGCTGTGATGAGGTCTGGATCGGAGTGGTGTTTGGTCATGTATTCTTGAGCAGATGTTGCTTGGTAACACTGTTGACACTTCATTCTGCCACTTCGTTGATGATTGAGAGGCAGCTGATTGGGTGATAGTTGGCCAGATTAGATTTGATTTGCTTTTTGTGGATAAAATATACCTGAGCAATCTTCCACATTGTCAGATAGATGCCAGTATCTTAAATGCACTACAATTTTATTTAGTGGAGGACAGCTGGTTCTGGTGCACAGGTCTTCAACAACACAATTGGGTTGTTGTCAGGGTCTATCGTCTACACTGTGCAGATCAGATTGGGTAGGGATGGCAGGTTCCCTAGCCTGAAGGAAGTGATGCAGCTGAATTTTTAATGATAATACAGCAAGATAGTCATATCTCTGGGTGCTAACCCACAAATGATCAGATTTGTTGAATTCAATTTCACAATTTGCTATGTTTGCTTTGATTGCTGAACCTTTGAGTTGCTGGTTTGGTATCAACTACTTTATAAGCTGCCACTTACATCTTTACATGAGCTATCTCTATAATGGGAATCAAATTAATGACAATTAACATTTGTTTAGGCTACAGTAGTGCAGTAGTTATGTTACTGGACTGATAACTCAGCAGATTGTTCATTTAAACCTCACCATGGCAGTTTGAAACTTTCATTTCAATTTTAGAAAAACTGCTGCTATCAGTAAAAAGTACTGTCCAGCTGCTGCAATCATGTATTTCGAGAATTAAAACTGCCATCACTATCTGGTCACCGATATGTGACTTCAGTCCCACACCAGTGTGTTTGAGGCTTAACTTCCCTTTAACTGCCACTATAAAAAGATTTGCATTTATAGGGTGGACTTTAATGGACCCCTGGGAGACGGGCTGGGAGGCAGGTGCGGGGGTCCATAGAATCACGATGGAAGGTGGAGCCCGTCGCTTTCCTGTCACCCTGCAATTAAGTCAGGGTTGGGAAAGACCAAAGGCAGCCTTCCTGCCCAGAGGCCAATTGAGGCCCTTGTGGCCTCCTTGCATTTTTAGGGGGGAGGGCCTCCTCCATGGGCAGTCTGAGGCCCACAAAGGGCCCCTGGTGGCAAAGACCGCCCCTCTTCTAACCCCTATGCCCTCAAAGACCATCCTTCCCTCCTCGCTAGGGCCTGCCGGACTGGCCCCAGTGTTCCCATCACACACCTGGGTGCAGGGCTCCAGCGATGGGCCTGGTCCTGAGCCTGGTGCAGTATTAGCAGTGGTCACCTCTCCCGGTGGCTCTGCTGATACTACTGAACTGCTGGCCCTCTGATTGGCCAGAAGTTCCTGTCGGCGGGATCCTCATCCTTTAAGGATCCTTTTTGGCCCGTTGTTGGGACTCCTGCCAGCTCCACTAAGTTCAGCCCATATAGTGACTTTCACAACTCCAGACAATGATGTACTTTTTGAAGTGCAGCCACTGTTGTAATGTAGGAAGCATGGCAGCCTATCTGAGCACAGCAAGCTCCCACAAACAGCAATGAGATAATGATCAGATAATCTTATTTTTAGTGATATTGGTTGTGGGATAAATATTGACAAAGGCACTGGGGAGAACTCCCTTGGTCTTCTTCAAAATAATGCCATGGGATCTTTTACATCCACCTGAGAGGACAGGTGGGGTCTTAGTTTAATGTTTCATCCAAGAAAGAGCACCTCTGACAGTGCAGTACTCCCTCGGTACTTCACTGAAATGTCAGCACAGGTATTTGTGCTTAACTTTCTGGAGAGGCAAGAGCGCTACCCACCGAGCCGCTCAATTGTACTAGAGTGCACAATAAATGCCAGCCTTAGACCAGGTAAGGAAGACATTAGCAAACCAGATGGTTTTTACAACAATCGTCAATGCACTAGCTTTTAATTCTAGATTTATTAATTGAATTCAAATTTCACTATCTGCCATGGTGGGATTCAAACCCATGTCCCCAGAACATTATTCTGGCCTCTGGATTACTGGTCCAGTGACAGTACACTATGCCACTTGCTCCCCTTAATGTTTTATCATGTTTTCTCATAAAGAAAACAGATGCTCCTAATATTGTGACAGAATCGCTTACTATAGGTTGTCATTTGACCAATCGGAGTAAGTTAAGTGTCAGCTGTGGCTTGGTTGGTAACATACTTGCCTCTAAATTACAAGGTTTTGGGTTCAACTCTCACTCCAATGCTTGAGCACAAAAATCAAGACTAACACACTGACGTGATGTTCAGAGAGACTTGGGGGTACTCGTACAAGGTACACATTTTAGTTTACATGCAGGTGTAGTAGGCTATTAGGAAGGCAAATGGAATGTTGGCCTTTATTGCAAGGGGATTGGAGTACAGGAATAAAGAAGTCTTATTAAAATTGTACAGGGCTTTGGTGACACCACACCTGGAATACTGTGTGTAGTTTTGATTTCCACATTTAAGAAAGGATATACTTGCACTGAGGTGGTGCAGCGAAGATTTACTGAATTGGTCCCTGGGATGAGGGGGTTGTCCTATGATGAGAGGCTGAGTAAATTGGGCTGATATTCTCTGGTGTTTAGAAGAATGAGAGGTGATCTGATTGAGACATACAAGATTCTGAAAGGGCTTGATAGGGTAGAAGCTGAGAGATTGTTCCCACTGGTCAGGGAATCTAGAACACGGGGACACAGCCTCAGGATAAGGGGTCAATCATTCAGGACTGAGATGAGGAGAAATTACTTCACTCAAAGGGTTGTGAATCTTTGGAATTCTCTATCCCAGAGGGTTGTGGATGCTCCATCATTGAATACATTTAAGGCTGGGATCGATAGATTTTTGGTCTCGCAGGGAATCGAGGGACATGGTGAGTGGGCAGGAAAGTGGAATTGAAGCCCAAGATCAGCCATGATCATATTGAATGGCAGAGCAGGCTCGGTGGGCCGTATGGTCTACTTCTGCTCCTATTTTCTTGTGTTCTTGCAGTACTGAGGAGGTGCTGCACGGTTGGAGGTGCTGTTTTTCAGATAAGATATTAATCTGAGGCCCCATCTGCCTGCTTGGGGGGATGTAAAAGACCCCATGTAAGAAGAGCAGAGGAGGTGTCCTGGCCAATATTTATCCCTCAATCAACATCACAAAAAAGGATTATCTGATCATTATCACATTGCTGTTTGTGGGAGTTTGATGTGTGCAAATTGCTGCCATGTTTCCTATATTACAACAGTGACTACACTTAAAAAGTATTTCATCTTCTGTAAGGTGCTTGAGACATTTTTAAAAAATTCATTCATGGGATTTGGGCATCGCTGGCCAGGCCAGCATTTATTGCCCATCCCTAATTGCCCTTGAGAAGTGGGTGGTGAGCTTCTTGAACCCCTGCGGTACATTTGGGGTAGGTACACCCACAGTGCTGTAACGAAGGGAGTTCCAGTATTTTGACCCAGCGACAGTGAAGGAACAGCGATATAGTTCCAAGTCAGGATGGTGTGTGACTTGGAGGGGAACTTGCAGGTGGTGGTGTTCCCATGCATCTGCTGCCCTTGTCCTTCTAGTTGGTAGATGGTACACACTGCTGCCACTGTGCATCGGTGGTGGAGGGACTGAATGTTTGTAGATGGGGTGCCAATCAAGCGGGCTGCTTTGTCCTGGATGGTGTCGAGCTTCTTGAGTGTTGTTGGAGCTGCAACCATCCAGGCAAGTGGAGAGTATTCCATCACACTCCTGACTTGTACCTTGTAGATGGTGGACAGGCTTTGGGGAGTCAGGAGGTGAGTTACTCGCCTCAGGATTCCTAGCCTCTGACCTGCACTTATAGCCACGGTATTTATGTGGCTACTCCAGTTCAGTTTCTGGTCAATGGTAGCCCCTAGGATGTTGATAGTGGGGGATTCAGCGATGGTAATGCCATTGAATGTCAAGGGGAGATGGTTAGATTCTCTGTTGTTGGAGATGGTCATTGCCTGGCACTTGTGTGGCGCGAATGTTACTTGCCACTTATCAGCCCAAGCCTGGATATTGTCCAGGTCTTGCTGCATTTCTGCTGCTTGTGACAAGCACTATATAAATGCAAGTCTTTTTTTAGATGCAATTTTTGTACTTTAGCCATGTCTTAATTTAAAATCCTCATCCTTGTTTTCAAATCCCTCCATGGCCTCCCCCCTCCCCCATCTCGATAATCTCTTCCACCCCTACAACACACCGAGATCTCTGCATTCTTCCAATTCGGATTTCATGAGCACCCCCGATTTTCATCGCTCCACCATTGGCGACATGCCTTCGGCTGCCTGGGCTCTAAGCTCTGAAATTCCCACCCTAAACCTCTCTTCTCTTGTAAGATGCTCCTTAAAATCTATGTCTTTGACCAAGCTTTTGGCCATCTGCCCCAATATCACCTTAGATGGTTCGGTGTCTTATTTTGCTTTATATTGCTCCTCCGAAGCTCCTTGTATCGTTTTATTAAAGGCGCTACATAAATGTAGGGAAGTGTGATCTTATTCACTTTCATCACAAGAATATAAAAACAGAATATTTTTTAAAAGGTGTGAAACTTTTAAGTGTTAATGTTCAAAGAGACTTGGGTGTGCTTGTACAAGCTATGCTGAAGGTTAGCATGCAGGTACAGCAAGCAATTAGGAAGGCAAATGGCATGTTGGTCTTTATTGCAAGGGGATTTGAGTACAGGAATAAGGAAGTCTTGCTGCAATTGTACAGGGCTTTGGTGAGACCACATCTGGAGTACTGTGTGCAGTTTTAGTCTCCATATTTAAGGAAGGATATACTGGCATTGGAGGCGGTACAGCGAAAGTTCACTAGATTGGTCCCGATCATTTAGGACTGAGATGAGGAGAAATTACTTCACTCAAAGGGCTGTGAATCTTTGGAATTCTCTACCCCAGAGGGTTGTGGATGCTCCATCGTTGAATACATTTAAGGCTGGGAAAGACAGATTTTTGGTCTCTCAGGGAATCAAGGTGAGCAGGTGGGACAGTGGAGTTGAATCCTAAGGTTTGATGGGCCACATAATCTACTCCTGCTCCTATTTCTTGTGTTTTTGTTATTGTGCCATCCCTGTAAATTTGAGCTTATCCCAGCCAGCAAGGTGTCAGCCAGGTCTTGGCAGGTGTGTAGGGAGGGAGCGTATAGTCCAGGTGACTGAACCTGGCTGACACCTTAATATAAAAGCAAAATACTGCAGATGCTGAAAATCTGAAATAAATAATCTGGGTACTGCCTGTGTGGAGTTTGCAAGTTCTCCCTGTGACCGCGTGGGTTTCTGCCGGGTGCTCCGGTTTCCTCCCACAGCCAAAGACTTGCAGGTTGATAGGTAAATTGGCTATTGAAAATTGCCCCTAGTGTAGGTAGGTGGTAGGAGAATGGTGGGGATGTGGTAGGGAATATGGGATTAATGTAGGATTAGTATAAATGGGTGGTTGTTGGTCAACACAGACTCGGTGGGCCGAAGGGCCTGTTTCAGTGCTGTATCTCTTAAAAAAAACTGAAAATGCTGGAAATACTCAGCAGGTCTGGCAGCATCTGTGTTATTCAGAGTTAACGTTTCAAGTCTGTGACCTTTAATCAGAACTGGCAAAGGTTAGAAAAGAAAGGTTTTAAGTAAGTGAAAGGGAGGAGCTGACGTTCTAATGCGCCTTCGGGAAATGGGAACGGGGCCAATAATGGCGCATGCACTTTGCCTGGTGTGTCCATCAGCCAGTAACTGCGCATGCGTTTTGCCGGGTTTGTCTGTGTGCCAGTAAGGGCGCATGCGCATTCCAGGGCGTGTCCGTGTGCCAGTCAGCGCATGCACGTCGCCGGGAGTGTCTGGTGCCAGTAATGCCGCATGCGCTTTGTCGAGGGTTGAGGCCAGGTCACGTGTCCTGCAGCAGCCGGGGCCGGGAGCCGGTTTGGAATGCTGGCGCTGTTTGAATGCGGCACGCGGGCAGTGTCGGTTGGTGCGGCTTCTCCCGCAGCGATTGCCGGTGATCGTCCGTCTGAGGCAGGTCTTGTTTAAAGAACCATTTTATGTTCAAATATAATTTGTATATAAACGCACCCACGCCTAGGTCTAGGCCAGCAGAAAGATCTTACCTGGAGATTGTGGATTGGCACAGGGAAACTGCAAAATGCCGCATTACCGTGAGATAGCGAAAAGGCAGGACTGGGGGAGCGGGCAATGACAGGACCGGGGGAGGGGGGTCAATGACAGGACTGAGGGGGGTCAGTGACAGGATTGGGGGGAGGAGGGGGGTGACTGACAGGACCGGGGGAGGGGGGGTCAATGACAGGATTGGGGGGAGGAGGGGGGTCAATGACAGGATTGGGGGGAGGAGGGGGGGTCAATGACAGATCTGGGGGGAGGGGGGGTCAATGACAGGATTGGGGGGAGGAGGGGGGTCAATGACAGATCTGGGGGGAGGGGGGGGTGAATGACAGGACTGGGGGAGGGGGGTCAATGACAGGACTGAGGGGGGTCAATGACAGGATTGGGGGGAGGAGGGGGGTCAATGACAGATCTGGGGGGAGGGGGGGGTGAATGACAGGACTGGGGGAGGGGGGTCAATGACAGGATTGGGGGGAGGAGGGGGGTCAATGACAGGACTGGGGGAGGGGGGTCAATGACAGGACTGAGGGGGGTCAATGACAGGATTGGGGGGAGGAGGGGGGTGAATGACAGATCTGGGGGGAGGGGGGGGTGAATGACAGGACTGGGGGAGGGGGGTCAATGACAGGATTGGGGGGAGGAGGGGGGTGACTGACAGGACCGGGGGAGGGGGGGTCAATGACAGGACTGAGGGGGAGGAGGGGGGTCAATGACAGGACTGGGGGGAGGGGGGGGTGACTGACAGGACCGGGGGAGGGGGGGTCAATGACAGGACCGGGGGAGGGGGTCAGTGACAGGACTGGGGGTCAGTGACAGGATTGGGGGGAGGAGGGGGGTCAATGACAGATCTGGGGGGAGGGGGGGTGAATGACAGCACTGGGGGAGGGGGGGTCAATGACAGGACTGGGGGGAGGGGGGGGTGACTGACAGGACCGGGGGAGGGGGGGTCAATGACAGGACTGAGGGGGGTCAATGACAGGACCGGGGGAGGGGGTCAGTGACAGGACTGAGGGGAGGGGAGGGGGGGGGTCAGTGACAGGACTAGGGGAGGGGGGTGTCAATGAGAGGACTGGGGGGTGGTCAGTGACAGAACTGAGGGGAGGGAGGGGGTCAATGACAGGACTGGGGGGAGGGGGGAGGGTCAATGACAGGACTGGGGGGAGGGGGGGTCAATGACAGGACTGAGGGGGGTCAATGACAGGACCGGGGGAGGGGGTCAGTGACAGGACTGAGGGGAGGGGAGGGGGGGGGTCAGTGACAGGACTAGGGGAGGGGGGTGTCAATGAGAGGACTGGGGGGTGAAGTCAGTGACAGGACTGAGGGGAGGGAGGGGGTCAATGACAGGACTCGGGAGGGGGGGAGGAGTCAGTGACAGGTCTGGAGGGGGGAATGACAGGTTTGACTTAATTAAGGTTAGTCAGCATGGATTTGTAAAAGGCTTGACAAATCTAATCGAATTTTTTGATGAATGTAACATTGAAGGTTGATGGTGAGAATGCAGTGGATGTTGTGTATATGGATTTTAAGAAAGCATTTGATTAGGTACCACATAAAAGGCTGGTTAACAAAATTGAAGTTCATGGAATAGGAGGGTCAGTGCCCAATTGGATAAAAAATTGGCTCATGGACAGAAATCAGCGAGTCGTAGTATATGGCTGCTTTTCAGACTGGAGGATGGTAGACAGTGGTGTTCCCCAAGGATCAGAGCTGGGACCACTATTTTTGCTATATATAAATGACTTGGATCTTGGAAGACCGAGGACAACCTCAAAATTTGCTCACGACACCAAACTTGGAGGTGTGGCAAACAGTGAGGATGATATGAGCTGCCTGCAACAGGACATAGATAGGCTAGCAGAATGGGCAGAGAGGTAGCAGACAGAGTTTAATACTGACAAATGTGAGGTAATGCATTTTGGCAAAAGGAATAGGGAGAGGCAATATAGACTTATGGCACAGTTCCAAAGAGAGTGTAAGAACAGAGGGACCTGGGGGTACATGTACATCGATCTTTGAAGGTGGAAGGGCATATTGAGAAAGTGGTTAGTAAAGCATATGTAATCTTGGTCTTCATAAATAGAGGCATAGTGTACAAAAGCAAGGAAGTTACGCTGATCCTTTATAAAGCTCTGGTTGGGCCCCAACTGGAGTATTGCGTCCAGTTCTGGTCACCACACTTCAGAATGAATGTGAGGGTCCTTGAGTGGTTGCAGTGGAGATTTACCAGTGTTTCCAGGGTTGGAGAATTTTAGTTACAAGGTTAGGTTGGAAAAGCTGTGTTTGTTCTCCTGAGGGGAGATTTAATTGAGGTATACACGATTATGAAGGCTTAGATAAGTTAGACAAGGAAAAACTGTTCCCATTAACAAATGGTACAAGGAATAGGGGACACAGATTGAAAGTTTTGGGCAAAAGATGCAAGGGGAATGAGGAAGCACATTTTTACGCAGCACGTGGTTAATGACCTGGAATTCGCTTCCCACAAGTGTGGAGGAAGCGAAAATGAACAATGACTTCAAGAGGAAGTGGGATGGTCACCTGAGGGACATAGACTTGCAGGGTTACAAGAATCGAACCGGGGAGTGGGACTGACTTCATAGCTCCGTTGAGGGTCGGCATGGACTCAGTGGGCCAAATGGCTTCCTTCTCTGCCATATATGACTCTATGACTTCCACTAAATGGGGTTACAGGATTTTCTGAGAATTCTTTATACTAATGATTGTGGATAGCATTCTGTAATTTGATCCATTTTCTGTGAAAATGGAACAGGTCAACTTGATTGATGAATGTTTAGAATAATATGCCAAGTGGGGTAATAGTAAGCAAAATGAGAATGTTCAAAGTGTGGTTGGATGATAGAATAGTAAGGATGAGAGCTGTAGTGAATTGTGCTTTGATGTGAATAATCTTATCTTTAAGCTTTCTTTCAAATACAGTGAAACAAATTAGTAACTTACGACTCTTGGTTTTGTCATTGATGTTTGCTACAATGTTTCAAAAGTTAGCAAATTTCCAATATTGGTCATAGTAATTTGGATGATGTTGTGATTTTCTAAGTAGAGAAGTGTGTAATATTTTCTAAGATGGAATTTCTCTAAGACATAAAATGCATTTGTCAAAACATAGTTTGAGGTCAGTTAGTGTCCAGCAGTTGTGTCAGGAAACTTCCTTGATGAGAATATTGTTGCAGTTGAGAAACACCCAGCATTTTGGATTGATTTGCTCGTGTAACAGAGTCCTTGCATGAAAAGGCCTATTTTTTATATATTAAAGAATGCAGATTATTTAATTTTATTTGACTATATTTTATTTTCTGTGATATGTGTAACAGTATTTTGTTTTTTAAATGCACTTGGTCACCCCACTACATTGACTTCTGAGGTTGGCAGTGATGCAACTGCAATTTAATGTTTGGTGTAACTCTGCAGAATTGGCTTAAAGTAGCTACTTCCAGGAGCACAGTTCAGGCTCCCACTCAATGGCATTGGCAAAGTGCAGCCCAAATTATTACTTTAAAATGAAGCTGTTGAGTATCAAGCATTGGCACCTTCAGGACAGGAGAGAAAATGGGCCAAAAGTAAAAGGTCTGATGAGCAGTAGTAGCATAGTGGATATTTGAAAATACATGCAGCAACTAAAAGACTTGTTCTTTTTAATTGTGCATTATTTTTAAAGCCTACCAGGTTGTGTTTACACAAACACTGCATTTATTATATCTTGCATTCAATTTTAGAAATACTGTTTTCATACAATTTTGTATACATGTTTCTTGCCAGTGGGGAAATTATTTTAATGTTTTTCATCTGCAATTTTGGATATGTTTTTATCTTGCTATTATTTAATAAATGAAGATGTGCACTTTGGCACAGGAGCTCACCTTATATGGATGGTTAAACTTAAGTACATGCCGTAGTGTATGGGGTGCTTCATTATGTTGTAACTCTGTAGACTCTTTGTGTAAATAGTATATTAGAGCTTTTGTGTTCTTTTACCTCTACAGTGGCCTGCCTTTGCTATAAATGAGTTTGTGACTTTGCAGAGCCTTTGGTTGTGAAGGAGTATGTCACGTTGGCCATGGTCCTCAATTCATTGCTGAAGTTGGTTCAGAGGCAGACCTATACTTGTCTGTCCCACAGATATGGCCTTTATCTCTGCTTTGGAGGGATAGTTCTCATGATTGTGTCTGCCTTTCAATTTGGAGAGGTAAGTAACTTGCAAATAAAATATAAATAATAAACTTAAACTACAGTGTGAAAATTTGGCTGAATATATCTCCCAAGTCTGGCTGCCTATTTATTCTAAAGGCGCTAAGTTCAGAATTGGTTATAACCAGTTCAACTAGTTTGGAAAGGTGATGTATATGCAGTTTATCAGCTCACACTTTCACACCCACCATTGTTTCTCAGAGATCATTTATAATAAACAAGGGTAAATAATAATGTCGCTCAAAGATAATTTTTACCTAAATAACAATTTTAGCTGTTTGCAGTATTACATTTTCTGTTGCAGTTTTCGTACCTATATCATATACAGATTCTATAATTCAGTAATTCTTTTCATTGTAAATAAATTTGTTATCTATCTATGAAGCATAGAAATGTGGGTTTTAAAATTTTCTTTGAATGTGATTTATTTATGTAGCCGCAGGCCTAATATCAACAATGTTAGTTTGTGCAGCTAGGCAAGATGCTAAACATTCAAAAAAGGGTGTAAAGTCAAGACCAGCAACTACAGGCCAATCGGTTTAACCTGGGAAAATGTTTAGAAACAATAATTTGGGCCAAAATTGATAGTCACTTGGAAAAATGTGGATTAATTAAGGAAAACCAGCTTGGATTTGTTGAGGGCAAATCATGTTTGACTAACTAACACTTGAATTTTTTGTTGAGGTAACAGAGGGTTGATGAGGGTAATTTTTTTTTTTGTTTGTGGGATGTGGGCATTGCTGGCTAGGCCAGCACTTATTGCCCATCCCTAATTGCCCTTGAAGTAGCTAGGCCATTTCAGAGGCCATTTTAAGAGTCAGCCTCATTGCTGTGTGTCTGGAGTCACGTAGTGAACCAGTTGGATTTTTACAACAATTGACAATGCTTTCATGATCGCCATTAGACTAGCTTTTTTTAAAACCCAGATTAATTGAATTCAGATTTCACCATCAGCCATGGTGGGATTCGAAGCCATGTCGCCAGAGGAGTAGCCTTGGTCTCTGGGTTACTAGTCTAGTGACATTACCACTATGCCACTGCCTCCTGATATTAGACAGAGATGCAGTTGATATGGTGTATATGGACTTCCAAAAAGCATTTGAAAAAGCAGAGCGGGCTTGTCAGCAAAGTTAGAGCCCATGGAATAAATGGAACAGTAGCAGCATGGATACGAAATTGGCTGAATGACAGGCAACAGAGAGTAGTTGTGAACGGTTGTTTTTCGGATTGGAGGAAGGTATATAGTAGAGCTTCCCAGGGGTTTGTGTTGGGATCCCTGCTTTTATTAATAACTTAGACTTGGGTTTGCTGGGCACAATTTCAAAATTTGCAGATGATACAAGACTTGGAAGTATTGTGAATATTGAGGAGGGTAGTGATAAACTTCAAGAGGACATAGACAGACTGGTGAAATGGGTGGACACGTGGAAGGTGAAATTTAATGCCGAAAAGTGTGAAGTGATTCATTTTGGTAGGAAGAACAAGAAGAGGCAATATAAATTAAAGGATACAATTCTAAAGTGGATGCAGAAACAGAGGAATTTGAGGGCATGGGCTGGATTTTATGGGCTCCCCAAGGCAGGGAGGCAGTGGCGTAGTCGTAATGTCACTAGACTAGTAATCCAGAGCCCAGGCCAATGCTCTGGGGACATGGATTTGAATCCCACCACGGCAGATGGTGAAATTTGAATTCAATTCATAAATCTGGAATTAAAAGCTAGTCTAATGTGACCATGAAACCATTGTTGATTGTTGTAAAAACCCATCTGGTTCACTAATGTCCTTTAGGGAAGGAAATCTGTTGTTCTTGCTTGGTCTGGCCTACAACAGTATGGTTGACTCTTAAAATGCCCGCTTAAATGGCCTAGCAAGCCAGTCAGTTCAAGGGCAGTTAGGGATGGACAACAAATGCTGGCCTAGCCAGCAACACCCACATCCCACAAATTAATTAAAAAAAGGTGGGGGGCCCCTTAGAACTGCAGTGGGAGGTGGGGAGGAGAGCCCGTCACCAAGTGATTTTGTCGCAGGCAGCGACCGACCGATGGCCTTCCCGCCTGGAGGGCAACAGAGGCACTTGTGGCTTATTAGTAGCCATTTGAGGGCCTTTTTTCCCTGCTGCACCTGGCCGATGGGATTTACCCAGTGGTGGGGAGGTTGCCGAGTGATACAGGGCGTCCTCCCTGTGGGCTTGGAGGGGAATCCCTTCTCCATGGGCAGTGTGTGGCCCACGGAGGACTCCAGCTGGGAATAACACCACCTCCCTGGACCCTCCCACAGTATTGGCAGTGGCCGCTTCTCTCGGTGGCACTGCAGAGCTGCCGGACCTGTGATTGGCTGGCAGCTCTTGGAGGCGAGATCCCTATCTTTAAAGGGACAGTGATCCTGGTGCTGGAACAATGCAAGATTGTGCGGGGGTGGGTGGGGGGGTCTCAGAATGGCCAAGGTGAGATTCCCTCCGCCATTTTGGCCTGGCACCGGGAGCGCTGCCGCTGCCACAAAATCGAGCCCTGCAGGTGCACTAATCATTGAATGTTGCAGGGCAGGTTGAGAAAGCAGTTGAAAAAGCATGTGGGATCCTGGGCTTTATAAATAGGGGCATCGAGTACAAAATAATGATAAACCTGTATAAAACATTGGTTTGGCCTCAACTGGAGTACTGTGCAGTACTGGGCACCATGCTTTTGGAAGGATGTTCAAGTATTAGAGAGGGTGCAGAAAAGATTCACGAGAATGGTTCCAGGGATGTGGAACTTCAGTTACATGGATAGATTGGAGAAGCTGGGGCTGTTCTCCTTGGAGAGCAGCAGATTAAGAAGAGATTTGATAGAAGTGTTCAAAAGCATGGGTCTGGATAGGGTAGTTAGGGAGAAACTGTTTCCATTGACCGAAGGATCCAGAACCGGAGGACACCGATTTAAGAAGTGAGACACCTTGTAGTGCATGTCCACAGGTCCTGGTCCCTCAAGGTGGCAGGATAGGTAGATAAAGTGGTGAAGAAGGCATATGGAATGCTTTCCTTTATTGGCCGAGGTATAGAATACAAAAACAGGGTTGTAATGCTGGAACTGTACAAAATGCTGGTTAGGTCCACAGCTGAAGTATTGCATACAGTTCTGATTACCATATTACAGGAAGGACATAATTGCTCTGGAGAGAGTACAGAGGAGATTGACAAGAATGTTGCCATGACTTGAAAGTTGCACCTAATAGGGAAGATTGGATAGGCTAGGGTTGTTTTCCTTAGAACAGAGGAGGCTAAGGGGTGACTTAATTAAGGTGTACAAAATTATGAGGGGCCTGGATAGAGTAGACAGGAAGGACCTGTTTCCCCTAGCGGAGAGGTCAATTACCAGGGGGCACAGATTTAAGGTGATTGGTAGAAGGATTAGAGGGAATATGAGGAAAAACTTGTTAATCCAGATGGTGGCTGGTGTCTGTAATTCGCTGCCCGGATCAGTGGTAGAGGCAGAAACCCTCAACACATTTAAAATGTATCTGGACCTGCACCTGAAATGCTGTAACCTAGTAGGGTTACGGACCAGGTGCTGGAAAGTGGAATTAGATTGGGCGGCTAGTTTTTTCAGCTGATGCAGACATGATGGGCTGAATGGCCTCTTTCTGTGCCATAACCTTTCTATAGTTCTAAGGCGATTGGCAAAAGAAGCAACAGTGACATGAAAAACTTTTTTACACAGTGAGTAGTTGGGATCTTGAATGCACTGCTTGAGAATGTAGTGAAGACACATTCAATTGAGGTCTTCAAAAGTGAACTGTATAGTTATCTGAAGGGAAAACAAATTTGTTGGACTACAGGGCAATGGCAGGTAGGTTGCTCTCGCAGAGAGCTGGTATTAACATGACAGGACGAATGTCGTAGTCCTGCGCAGTAACCGTTCTATGAACCAATTGGTCAATATTTTCTTTTGAACTTTTGGCTATTTGAAGTTTTAGTTTTCTCCTGATCATTACGTAGCCCATAAACTAGAAACATGAGCTTTTCACATATGTTTCATAATAGTGAATTTAAGAGGATCTAGGCCACTTATGAAATAAAGACAGAAAATGCTAGAAACACTGTGTGACTGGCAGCAGCTGTGGAGAGGAAAACAGAGTTAATGTTAGAGGTCATCAGAAGTGGGCACCACACCTTCGGCAAGATATATTAGCCTTGGAGGAAGTGCAGAATGATACCTGGACCAAAGGGTTAAATTACAAGGAGAGATTACACAAACCAGGGTTGAATTTTCTGGAATTTAGAAGGTTAAAGTGATTTGATCGAAGTTTTCAAGATATTAAGGGGAATAGACAGAGTAGATTGGGTGAAACTATTTCTGCTAGTTGGAAAGGGTGGTAGAAGTTTGGAACTCTTTTCCGCAAATGGCAATTGATGCTAGATCAATTGTTAATTTTAAAATTAAGATTGATAGATTTTTGTATCAAAGGATATGGAACAAAGGCGGGAACATGGAATTAGGTCACAGATCAGCCATGATCTCATTGAATGGCGGAACAGGCTGAAGGAGCTAAATGGCCTCCTTCTGTTCCTAATTACAGGTACAAAAAGATTTAATATAGTTATTTCTGACTTTCTTGATTTGCTGTTCAAATTATGTTAGAGAACTGATTTTATCAGTTTTGATTTCTTTGTAAATCTCTACAGTTTTTATTTGACTTTGGCCTCTGGTACACTGGAATGATGATTTATAGTTGCAATAGCAGTGTTTGCCAGTGTTTTGGCTCCTGGTTTTGTTACTGTCTATGCAGGACCTTTAAGGCTACTTCTTCCCACAGGCTAGCAGCTTCTTGGTATATTCGGACTACTTTACAATTTTGAGTTCTTTCCAGGCATTTGTGTTCCATATAGATTTGTTGAGTCTGGAATATAATCTATTCATTTTAACCTGTTTTTGCAACAGCTGTAACCAGTTCTTTAAACTTGAGTAACACTGGGTAACCAATTACAGCTCAGGAAATATTTAATTCATTACCCATGTGTCTAGTAAGGTTAAACTTTGGTCCATTAGGACTTTTCTCTTATTAAGATGACATTGAACTGTACTAGAAAATGTTTTGTGTGTTAATGAACAAACAAAAAACTCTAAAATTTATTTTTTTAATTCAATTATTCTTTCAAGGTTGTCCTGGAATGGAGCCGGGACCAATATCATGTCATGTTTGATTCCTATCGTGACAATGTAGCTGGAAAATCTTTCCAAAATAGGTAAAATACAGTTATTTTCAGGTACTAAATTGATTGCTGATTTAGAACATTGCAGATTGCAAATGCATAGGCCAAGCTTGTTACAACCTGCTTTTTTAAATTCATTCATGGGATGGGTGCTTGAGGGGGTCTCAATTCTGTAAATCTGTTTGATCTTTCTTGTCTATTTTAGGTAATGTGTTTGTTACGAACATACGAATTAGGAGCAGGAGTAGGTCACTCGGCCCCTCGAGCCTGCTCCTCCATTCAATAAGTTCATGGCTGATCTGATTGTAATCTTGACTCCACATTCCGGCCTACCCCCGATAACCTTTCACCCCCTTGCTTATCAAGAATCTATCTACATCTGCCTTAAACATATTCACTCTGCTTCCACCGCCTTTTGAGGAAGAGTATTCCAAAGACTGACATTCCTCTGAGAGAAAAAATTTCTCCTCATCTCTGTCTTATATGGGCAACCCCTTATTTTTAAATAGTGACCTAGTTCTAGATTCTCCAAAAAGGGGAAACATCCTTTCCACATCTATCCTCTCAAGACCCCTCAGAATCTTATATATTTCAATCAAGTCGCCTCTTACTCTTCTAAACTCCACTGGATACAAGCCTAGCCTGTCCAACCTTTCCTCGTATGACAACCTGCCCATTCCAGGTATTAGTCTAGAAAACCTTCCCTGAACTGCTTCCAATGCATTTATATCCTTCTTTAAATAAGGAGATCAGTACTGTGCACAGCACTCCAAATGTGGTCTCACCAATGCCCTGTATAACTGAAGCATAACCTCCCTACTTTTGTATTCAATTCCCCTCGCCATAAACAATAACATTCTATTAGCTTTCCTAATTACTTGCTGCACCTGCATACTAACCTTTTGAGATTCATGCACTAGGACACCCAGATCCCTCTGCATCTCAGAGCTCTGCAATCTCTCACCATTTGGATAATATGCATTTTCATTCTTCTTGCCAAAGTGGACAATTTCACATTTTCCCACATTATATTCCATTTGCTCACTCACTTAACCTGTCTATATCCCTTTGTAGCCTCCTTATGTCCTCTCCATAACTTTTCTACCTATCTTTGTGTCATCAGCAAATTCAGCAACCATACCTTCGGTCCCTTCTTCAAGTCATTTATATAAATTGTAAAAGGTTGAGACCCCAGCTCTGATCCCTGTGGCACACCACTCGTCGCATCTTGCCAACCAGGAAATGACCCACTTATGCCTACTCTCTGTTTCCTGTTAGCCAGCCAATCCTCTATCCATGCCAATACATTGCCCCCTACACCATGAGCTTTTATTTTCCGCAATAACCTTTAATGTGGTGCCTTATCAGATGCCTTCTGGAAATCTAAGTACAGGATATCCACTGGTTCCCCTTTATCTACAGCACATGTTACTTCTTCAAAGACCTCTAATAAATTGGTTAAACCTGATTTCCTTTTCACAAAACCATGTTGACTGTCTTATTATCTTGAATTTTTCTAAGTGCCCTACTATAACGTCTTTGATAGTGTTACGACCAGATGAGGAAGGGGTCTCAGGCTCCCCTTTCACCCCTTCTCTGGTTTGACTGCAAGAGGGGTTTTTTTTATCACAGTAATTTAGCTTACCAACTCAGTGAGCACTTGCTCACTGTTCCTCTAATTATAATTGTAAATGAACCAATTAGACAGATTTTCTTGAGTTTAAACAAGAAAAATGTAAGTTTATTAACCTTATCACTTTAAACCAGTTAAAATTGCTAAAATATGCGATGCATCCACACTCACATTTATCCGAGAGAGAGACACACAAATAGATGCAGAAGGGAAAAAAAGAGTTGGGAGGTTGAAGTAAAGTCCGTAATAAATGGAATTCAAATACTGAGATTCACTATCCTTAATTGAAGTTAAAGTCGTGAAGTCCTTGCTGGGTCACGCACAATTCGGGCTTGCTTCTCTGGTTCCAGAAGGGCGAAGAGAGGCTTTATCCATCCTTTTGGTTGTTACCTGTGAGAGTCTGTAGATTTGAGGTTGTGTTGCAGCCAAGGCTGCCCTGGGACTTTGCTGGAGAGGGAGACAGGAGAGAGAGATGTTCCTTCCTTGGAGTTCAGTTATTGTCTTTTTCTGAGGCACAATTCACAAATTGAGAGCTACACAGGCAGGTATGTCATGTGATCACCTCTTTGTTTGAAAACAAAAGTTTCTGGAAGGTTTTTTGAAATTCAGAGTTCTTCAGTCATACTTGGTGGGGGGTTGGCTCTTTCAAAGTCAAAGGGTGTTGAGGGCTTTTGACAAAAACCATCCTAGGTAATTGAGTCAGAGTATATCCCTATTGTTCTAGCTAGACTGGGTAATTACCCTGTCTCCCAGCCGGCCTTTGGCTTCTCATATGCAAATTATGCATGGCCGTCTTTAGCTATTCTGTTCTGCTTTTTAAGAGTTATTTGTAATAATGTCCAGCAAAAAGTCTCAGGCAAAATTTCATACAGCAAAATTAATATTTTTCCATTTGGCATGTGGGTTTTCTGTCACAAATAGCTTCTAACATTTTCCCTAAAACAGATGTTAAGTTAGCTGTAGTTTCCTGCTTTCTGTCTCCTCCCTTTTTGAATAAAGGAGTTACATTTGCTATTTTCCAATCTAATGGAACCTTCCCTGAATCTAGGGAATTTTGAAAAATTAAATCCAACGCATCAACCGTCTCACTAGCCACTTCTTTTAGGACCCTAGGATGAAGTCCATCAGGACCCAGGGACTTGTCAGCCCACAGCTGCAACAATTTACTCAGTACCACTTCCCTGATGTTTGCAATTTTCTTGAGTTCCTCCCTCCCTTCCATTAATTGATTTACAGCTATTTCTGGGATGCTACTTGCATCCACTATAATGAAGACCGATGCAAAATACCTGTTCAATGCATCTGCCATCTCCTTATTAATTCCCCAGACTCACTTTCTATAGGACCAATGCTCACTTTGTTAACTTTTTTTTTAAATAGCTATAGAAACTTTTACTTTCTGTTTTTATATTTTTAGCTAGGTTTCTCTCATACTCTAATTTTTCTCTCCTTATCAATCTTTTAGTCGTTCTTTGCTGTTTTTTATATTCTTCTTCTGACCTGCCTCCCATCTTTGCGCAATTATCGGCTTTTTCTTTAAGTTTGATAGTTAACTTTTTAGTTAATTATGGATGGTGGGTCCTCCCCTTGGAATTTTCCTTTCTTGTTGGGATGTATCTTCTGTGTATTATGAAAGATCCCCTTAAATGGCTGCCACTGCATCTCTATTGACCTATCCCTTAACCTAATTTACCAGATCACTTTAGCCAGCCCTGCCTTCATGCCCTCATAATTGCCCTTGTTTAAGTTTAAAATACTAGTCTTGGACCTATTCTTCTCTCCCTCAAACGGAATGTAAAATTCAATCATATTAATTCAATCGCTGAAAATTTCCCAATGTAAGGGAAAACAACAACTTTATACTGTATGAGGAAAGAGTGATTCTGCGATTGGACATCATTTGCTAAGTAATCCTCTGTGTTAAGAATTACACCGACAACCAATTTAAGATTGCCAGTAGGGCTCGCAGTGTGGCGCATTTGCGCATACTGCAAGATACAGATATTAAAACACATTTGTTCTTTGCAGACAGAAAGAACATGTACAAACATTGTGCCTGTTTCAGCTAAACAAAATAAGTGTTGGCCATTCGCTAGTTCATTCCTCAGGGCAGTGCCTTGACCAATCAGAGTCAAGCTGCCTAGTATTAAATTTCAAACAAAGCCTAGCAGTTAACTGTCAGTCACCGTAAACTGGTGCATTGTCCATGGCAACGCCTCTGCCAATCAGAGTTCATTTGCCAATCAATCAGCACTCTCTTCTCATACAGCATAAAGTTGTTTTCCCTTACATTGGTATTCTTGGGGATTGTCCTGATGAGTGCGAGACGAAAAGCTTCAACAACATGTCTCTATTTTCAGCAATACTCAAGTTCTGTACTACCAAGCGACTATTCATATTATGATTGCTGCTACCTAGAGGCGCCTTCACTATGAGGTCATTAACTAATCCTGTCTCGTTGCATAATACCAGGTCTAGTATAGTCTGCTTTCTGGTTGGCTCCGGAAAGTGCTGTTCTAAGAAACTATCCTGAAAACATTCGATGAGCTCATCGTCTAGGCTATCTTTGCCCATCTGATTCTTCCAGTCTATATGTAGATTAAAAATCCCCCATGATTATCGCCTTACCTTTCTGACAAGCACCCATTATTTCTTCTGTTATACTCTGTCCTACTGTGTAGTTACTGTTAGGGGGCTGGTACGCTACTCCCATGAGTGACTTCTTACCTTTATCATTTCTCATCTCTACCCAAACCGCTTCTACATCCTGGTTTCCTGAACTTGGGTCATCCCTCTCTATTGCGCTAATACCATAATTAATTAACAGAGCCACCCCTCCACCATTTCCTAGCTTCCTGTACTTCCTAAATTTCATGTACCCTTCAATATTCAGGTCCCAATTTATGTCATCATGAAGCCATATCTCTGTAATGGCTATCAGATCATATTGATATATTTCTATTTGCGTTATCGGTTCATCTGTCTTGTTTCAAATGCTACTTGCATTCAGATATAGACCCTTTAGTTTTGTCCTTTTGTTATTTTTGTAACCTCTAACCTTGACTGCTGATTTACCCTTAAATTTGTACTCTCCATCCTTTCCTGTCACGGTCTGTTTATCATTTCCCATATTAATACCTTTCTCTCTTGCCTTGTCGCTGCGCTTTGATTTACCGCATCTTCCCGAATTTGATCCCTTGCTCCACTATTTAGTTTAAAACCCTCTTTACTTTCCTAGTTATGTGGCTCGCTAAAACACTGGTCTCAGCATGGTTCAGGTGTAGACCGTCCCAACGGTACAGCCCCCATTTCCCCCAGTACTGATGCCAGTGCCCCACGAACTGTAACCCACTTCTACCACGCCAGTCTTTGAACCACGCATTCATTTCTCTAATTTTATTTGCTCTATGCCAATTTTCATGTGGCTGAAGTAATAATCCAGAGATTGTTACCTTTGAGGTTTGGCATATTTTGGTGGCTAGGTCCTCATACTGACTATGCAGAACCTGCTTCCTTGTCCTGCCTATGTCATTGGTACCTACATGGATCAGGTTGACTGGATCCTCTCCCTCCCATTGTAAGTTCCTGTCCAGCCCCGAGAAGATGTCCTGAACTCTGGCATTGGGTAGGCAACACTGCCTTCTGGACTCTTGTTCTTTGATGCAGAGAACAGTGTCAATCCCCCTCACTATACTGTCCACTACTACCACTACATTCCTTTTTGCTCTAAAATAAGAGCAAAATACTGCAGATGCTGGAAATCTGAAATAAAAATAGAAAGTGCTGGAATTACTCAACAGGTCAGGCAGCATCTGTGGAGAGAGAAACAGCGTTAATGTTTCAGGTCTGTGACCTTTCGTCAGAACTGTTAAACGTTAACTCTGTTTCTTTCTCCACAGATGTTGCCTGACCTGCTGAGTAATTCCAGCACTTTCTGTTTTTATTCATTTTTGCTCCCTCCTCTTGAATGGCTTCCTGTACCACGGTGCCATAGTCAGTTAGCTCATCCACCCTACAGCCCCCACTCTCATCCAAGAAAGCTGAAAGAACCTCAGACCTGTTGGACAATCACAATGGCTGAGGCTGCTGCATTCCTGCCCTCTGGGTCCCCTTATCTGCCTCAGCTGCAGTTACACTCTCCTATCCCTGACCACTGACCAAATCAGAAGACTAAGGGGTGTGACCGCCTCCTGGTACAAAGTGTCCAGGTAACTTTCCCCTCCCTGATGCATCGCAGTCTCTTTAGTTCGGCCTCCAACTCAATGACTCTGAGTCTAAGCTCCTGGAGCTGCAAACACTTACTGCAGACGTGTTTGCCCTGGATCTCACTGGCATCCTGGAGCTCCCACATGCTGCAGCAGTGACGCATCACCTGTCCTGCCATCCTTAATGTGTTTTAATTAACAACTTAATTATTTTATTCAGTTATTTATTTTTATTTTCCATATATATTGTTAACCTTACTACCAGTTCCTGTACTATTCTAAACTGTAGGAATAGAATAGGCCTTAACCACTTATCAGATACTGACCAAACAGCAAGCTTCTTCCCCTGTAGTAGAGTAAGAAATGAATCCTATAGGGCGAAAAAGTTAGAAAAAGCAAAGGAACACCTCCTTCCTCAACCTGCCGACCTCCCAGCACTCTGTTCATGTCGCACTCAGTCCCTTTTTTAACAATCTAATTAGTAACCTGTTTAAACTATCAATTTTAATTAATACCTCTAGTCCAGCTCTCTGTTTATACTCTTATTTACAACACTTACTGTTGTAAATATCACTACCCAATTAAATATTTTTAATTTCCCAGGTCCTAATTTGAACCAGTATACCCCCTGCTGGTTTCTCTCACTGTATGATAAATTATAAATCTGCCCTACATTTTAGTTTATATACTAATGAATCGATCAAGTCTTATTTCATATTGGATTGGCTTAGATTAAATTAAAAGCTTACCGGTATACTCACCCGGCTGGCTTTCTGTTTCCCTGCTCTGTCTGTTGATTGTGACGTCACTCTGATGTCATGTTTCGATTGTTTTTCTCCCACTCTGTTCCCGCTGCTCTCTTTCTGGCCTCCGACCCTTTGGCATGCTTTTAAATTTCCGCTCTGCTCCTGCTGCGTGTTCTCCGTTAGGTTTATTAGGTGATTAAGCCATTGAGAGGGCACACCAGTTTGTTTGCCACTGAAAATAATGCACTTTCAGAAATCATGATGTCCAGGTAAAAATGCAGCTTGTTCAGTGGGAATGTGTGCAGGGAAGTGAACATATACTTTTGGGCATCAATGCTGATATGGTATGAATTGGAACTTTAAAAGAAAGATTTGCATTTATATAGTGGCTTTTATGACTTTGATTTCCCAAAACGCTTTACAGTCAATGAAGTACTTTTGAAGTCATTGTTGTGATGTAGGAAACATGACAGCCAATTAGCACACAGCAAAGTCCCACAAACTGTAAAGTTGTACAGACCAGATAAGCTGTGTTTGTGATGTTGGTTGAAGGATCAATATTGGCCAAGGCACCTAGGAGAACTCCCTTGCTCTTCAAAATAACATCATGGATCTTTTACATCCACTGGGGAGAGAATTTGGTGACTTGTTTTAGTGTCCATTGTCACTATATGTGTCGTATAAATTGGCAGGCTTGGAGACCATGTGGGTGGTGGGTACAGAAAAAAAGTTCACAGTTCAAATGGAGTTTGTGGAAGAATGTTTCCCCTGGCTGGGGGGTGTGTAGAACCAGAGGACACAGTCACAGGTTAAGAAGTAGGCCATTTTGGACTGAGATGAGGAGGAATTTCTTCACTTGGAGGGTGGTGAATCTTTGGAATTCTCTACCCCAGAGGGCGTGGAGGTTCAGTCATTTTATGTTCAAGCCAGAGAGCGATATATTTCTGGCAGCTTTTGATAGTGCAACCACTGGGTGGCGTGGTACTGGCACATGCGCAAATGCAGCTTCATTGACAAAACCATCACTGACTGTGACGTGTCAGGCAGCTGCCAGTAATAAAAATGGCGCTGCTCAAATTGACACAAAAAACAAATTGAACCCAAACCCCCTCACCCCTCAATGGCCATGATCGCTGCCTCCACACTCCCCTCCTCCCCCCCCCACCCACTCCCCTCAACAGTACCCTGCTCCCTTTTGTGATCGTCGCTTCTTTTCCCCGTTCCCTCCTGTGATCGCCACCTCAGTCATCGCATTCAGTTTCCCTATCCCTCCCACGATCGCTGCTTCTCTTCCCCGCTTCCTCCTGTGTCCGCCTTCTCACTGCCCTGACTGCTTGCCGCTGATCCCGCCGCTTGCTCGCCACCCAGCGAAGTAGCGGGGAGAGCGAGTGGGCTGCTAGCGGCGTGGCGGAAAGCAAATGGCGGGATAGAGCAGCGTGCAGGCAGCCGCGGGAGAGAATGGCAGGAGGGAGTGGGGAAGGGAAGTGACGATTGAGGCATCAATTGCGTGAGGGAGCAGGGAAGAGAAGCGGCGATTGCAGCTATTGAGGGATGAAGCAGCACTTTGACATCATTGCATGATGACGTTGACGTGCTCGTGCGCAGTCCCATACTGGCAAGTTGGCAAATGGTCTGATGCACTGATGACTTCGGCAATCGCTCTGCGCTGTCAGGGAGCACTCCATATGTTTCTAGATATTGAAGATATCAAGGGATATAGGGATAGTGAAGGAAAATGGCATTGAGGTAGAAGATTAGCCATGAGCTGGTTGAATGGTGGAACAGGCTGGAGGGACTGGATGGCCTGCTCCTGCTCCTATTTCCTATGTTCTACTTCAACATACTTGACAAATGTGCTCATATTCAAATTAACCGCAAGTTGCAATATCCTCTGCAAGTATAAATGCAGATTATTGGAGTGGAGTAAGAATTAACTATTTTAATACCACGTTTGTATATAATAGGTTATGTCTACCAATGCCGATTGATGTGGTGTATACGTGGGTGAACGGTACAGACCCAGGTTTGCTAAACGAACTACATGAAGTAAGAGAACAGATGAAGAAAGACCAGCGTACACTGAAGTATGTTTTTCCTTCAACCTTTTAATTTTTTTTAGACAGTAGCGTGCAGATTTTGGTTTTCCTTCCTTTCACTGCCCAAGCTTCTGTACTAATCTGAGATCGGTTATGTTAGTCTAGTGGTTATGTTACTGCATTAGTAATCCAGGAGGCTTGGATAAATAATCCCGAGCTCGCAGCTTCAAATCCTAACAGTCTGAGAATTTCAATTCCGTTTGAAATAAATAAATAATATGGAAATTTTTTCAAAACTGTTCGTTGAAGAGGCCATAATACTGTTGGATTGTTGTAAAAAAAAACAACTGGTTCACTAATGACCCTTAGAGAAGAAAACCTGCTGTCTTTACCCATTCTGTGCCTATATGTGACTCCACACCAACCTGATTGACTCATAACTGTACTCCAAAGTGGCCTAGCCAGCTATGCGAGGGCAACACTTGCCAGCAGCATCTGAATCCTGCATTAAAAAGATCAGCTCGTAGTAGGTATTGTTAAAGCTGAATCAGATCAAATCTAATCCCTTAGGATAAATAGTAGTACATTTTTTTTCAACTGAGGCAGTTAAGTTCAAGTGGCAGAGAGCCCAGACTTTGGATTTATGATTGTTTAGGGAATATTTTTCTTTAGGGTCAGCATGAATGCCCATAACTAAAGAGGGATGCAAATCTGGCGGAAGGACTCCCATTTTATACTGAAAAAATATACCTGCCAAAATATGTTTTTTTGGTTGGGGGTGGTGGGGGTGGGGGGTGGAAATCCAAATCTTTGACTTTCTGTGCATAAGGTCAGATCTTGGTCCAGGACATCATTGATTGGGAATAGTCATAATTCTCAGCAGCTGTACTGGAAGCAACTAAAGGTATGGCTTTAGAATGGCCTGAGTGTAGATGTCAGAATACCCAGCCAGTAACGAGGCTTTCACAGGATCAAATGGCTCTAGATCTGCTCTTAAGCTACTTCTTGCTGTAGTACAGCTTTGGGATGTATGGTGCTACTCCCTGCTGATGATGTCACAAAACATCCTAGGATGGAACAAGACCATATCGCATATCTCCTTTTAGCTAAGAATTCTTGATTTCAGCAAAAGATGACACCAGATTTTGTTAATCAATTTCTTTCAGATAACTTTGACTAATGGTGTTAACCTTGCCATCACGTAGAAGTAGAACACTTGTGTAAAGTACTTGTGCTGTATATAAAGTGCAAATAATCAATCACTGCTATGAAAATATGTACCAATTGTCAATGTAGAGGTGGATTATGTAGCAGTAATCCTCATCAGTTTCACATTTTCTAATATGATTTTAAGAATGTTTCAGATTAATTGCAAATCTAAGAGTATCATTTATGATAGTTTTTCATGACACAAACTGAGTACCGAATCTATGGTGTGTGACTGGTCCTGGTCTCATCTACCATAATGGTTTTAACTTAATAGTCATTTTTTTTTATATTACTGAATACGCACTTTTTTTTTTAGGGAAAGTCTAGGAAATGCCACAGAAGCCACTAAGGAAAGGTAATTAACTCATACTCAATGCTAAACTGCTTTACAATTCACCTTTGAAATGTTTACTGCGAGTTGCATGTTGTTGCTTTACAACTGGTTTACAGTATGCTGGCATTTTTAGCACAGTGCAAGTTTAATATTTTGTGGATAGGTATGGGAGGTAATCAACTTGATTGAATGACAATTGCCGTTTCCAGTTTTGATGGATCCTGGTCTTTGGCTGAGAGGATTGATAGGTTATTGGAAATGGCTATGATTTTAGTGTTTTCTATTCTGTGACACATTGGAAAGCAAGAGTGTCCAAACATTTTTCTAGTAAGCTACCAGGTTACTTATTGTGGAGACTTCTGTGCTACAAAAAAAAACAATTTCAGTACAGAACACTGAATTCAAGAAAATTTTAATACTTTATTATCTTTAATCTTTATTTGCAATAGTACCTGCAATAAGAATGTTACTTAAAAATGTATAATTTTTCAAAATGCGTTTCATGTATTTGCACAGAAGGATGATATTTCATAAGATAAATTTTTTTAAATCTTTAAATTGTCAATTTGTGACTATTACTTAAATAGTGTTATGACAGAGGCAGGAGGAGTGCACTGTTAATTCAGTCCCACTTCTCCACAGGTCACAGCAATAAATTTTCCTACTTACCAAAACAGCCATTTAGATACTGTATTTGCCCCAGAATAAAGCACACCAACCAGGTTTCTTTAAACAACAAAATTATCCATTTATTATAAAACCAAGTCTTAACCAATAATGAAGTAAATATATATGTGAATCGAAATATTAAAGCCCCGTATTATTATCCTAACCATCATGCGCACACACATACATCCAAAAATCCGGTTAACTGGGAAAAAAAGGATTTTTGTTTACATCTGTTTAAAAGGAATAAAAGGAATATTAAAAAAAACTGCGATGATCTGGAAGGAGGTTCTTTGGTTTGGTGAGGTGTCCCAAAGTCGAATAGTTGGATTCAACTCAAAGTCTTTCCAGGCAAGGTTGATGAACAGTCTGTGTTGGGTAGGCATTCAAAGAAATTCAATTGTAGAAGGCTTCACATAGGTCTTCCATCAGGGGTGTAGCAACAGGTGTCATTTCTCACATTTGATGCAAAAGTCGTTTTTAAAGATACAAGGTTTCTGCAAATTCAGGGTTTCTTCAAATAAATGCAGGAAGCAGCAGTGTACATCATACAGGCCTTTGCTTTTCCAGAGCAGGGATTCTTTAAAGAGAGGTAATAGCTTTCTGTTCTTTCTTTTGAACTCCTGGCAGGTCCATCTCCAATTCTCATTGCCTGCTTTTGTCCAAACCCACTGGCTTTTAAAGTTCAAAATGAACTAAAATTTTCCATAAACAAGTCACATGGCCACCATAAAGCAATCCTTTGTCACTTGCTTGTAAACATCTGTCCCTTTAGGTCAGAAAACAAGCCCCCAGTTGGGTTCTTTGTAAACAGGTATTTTCCAGTAACTGTTTACATTCTACTCTCAGGTCAAACTCAATCCCAAACATTTTTTTTAAAAAAACCCCACAAAGTTCAGCCATCTCCAGATGATTCAATGAAATCCTTTTCAGTTTAAATAAATATAGAATCCCAAGTTTTAATCCAAAATATGGAAATCCTCGTAACAATATACAGTTGAGCAGGCTGTCTGCAATGAAAGGCAGTTACGGCATATTACACCAGGAATGTGACTTATGGTTTCCACCTTCTGCATGGCAAAAATGGGCCCTAAAGTTGCTTGGTTTTGGAGAGGGAGGTTTTGTTCCTACCTTAGGTAAAAGCTGGGAGAATTTGCATTTTCTGTTTTGGAAGAAAACCATGAAGATCAAGTAAACCATGAAGATCCGGGTGCTCCGGTTTCCTCCCACCGCCAAAGACTTGCAGGTGATAGGTAAATTGGCTGTTATAAATTGCCCCTAGTGTAGGTAGGTGGTAGGGCATATGGGATTACTGTAGGGTTAGTATAATTGGGTGGTTGTTGGTTGGCACAGACTCGGTGGGCCGAAGGGCCTGTTTCAGTGCTGTATCTCTAAATTAAAAAATAAAATAAAGAATAAATTACTTTATTAACTGATTGTGCTTTTGAGGCACAGGATCTAGATATCTGCAGGGCACAGGAGGTCTTTGTATGGTTTGGTGAATCTGGGGTTGAGGAGGGAAGTTTCCTGTTGGGGTGGGGGGGGGGTGTTGTAGTTTAATAATCGCCTTAATTTGGAGGTTTGTGATTTTCCAAGCCCTTTTTGGGGGGAGGCAGAGTGGGATAGAGAAGTGAGCATCTCATGTTTCTTCCATGAGGATTGTTGGGTGTGTTGATGTCTACAGTGTGTGAAGAGGCTTGTTAACTATATTGAGAACCCTTACGACAGTGTTAATGTAATGTGTCCATGCTGGCCAAGTTGTCTGCTGAGGAATCTTTGTTATAGCCTTGGGCAGCCTTGTTTTAGTATTCTGCATCTTTCTGCCTTGGGATGGGTTGGTTTACCTGGGCAGGCTGTCTTGATGCTGGCCTCTGTGTGTTTGGGGATCACGAGTGTGTTGCTGTCATCTTGAGAGCCTATAGGGTGCTGCTGTGGAGATGGAATTATCTGTGCAGTAGGCTGTCTTACTGGCTTGATTGCAATAGGAATGTGAAATATTAAGTTGGTTGGAGAAAGGATTGAATAAAAATTGTCTGCTTCTAAACTAATTTAACAGTAGTTACAAATGTTTTTATTAAAACTGAAGAGACTAAAGCATTGAGCATGGAGTAGTAAATGTCTTTTATTACTGATTGGAGCTTTCTATGTGAACAACATTATATAAATTCAGGTTTTTTGATTACAGTGAGAAGCAGCCGGAATGCTTGTTGTCACAATGTGTAAAGGGGCCATTGATTGTTTTGGATCCGAGTTTACCAGCAAACATAACAGTCAAGGAACTGCCTTCACTCTACCCTTACTTTCGTGCTGTAAAACATGTATTACAGATACCAAAGCTGAAAAACCCATCATCCAATATTACTGTAATTATGTTTGATAATCAAAAAGAAGGTAAGTGTAAATGGCTTTAAACTACATGTATGGTTAAAATAAAAAGTTCTGGTTTAATTTGGTGAAAAACTGTTCCTTATTCTGCCATGAACATGCTCTCTGGACAAATGCTTTGTCTTTTACTACAACTATTACCTCTCCCTTTGCATTTTGTTCCATTACGCCTTTGTCATTTAATCACTCCCGCCTCTACCCTATCACAGACCTTCCCTTTTGTTCTTCCTCTCCTTCCGCCCTTATAATGGTATAAAACCCATCATATTTTTACCTTACTTTGGTTCTGAAGAAGTCATTTCTGGCTCGAAATATTAGCTGTTTCTCTCTCCATAGATGCTGCCAGACCTGCTGAGTATTTCCAGCACTCTGTTTATGTTT
Organism: Heterodontus francisci; assembly: GCF_036365525.1. NCBI lineage: Eukaryota > Metazoa > Chordata > Chondrichthyes > Heterodontiformes > Heterodontidae > Heterodontus > Heterodontus francisci. The sequence continues at coordinate 5,451,211 of NC_090388.1, forward strand.
CAGATTTCCAGCATCCGCAATATTTTGCTTTTATGAAAAAATTCTAATGTTTATAAAAGCTATAAATCAAACACATAGGGGACATAATATAAAAGTTCCAGTTCTGATGAAAGATCACAGACCTGAAACGTTAACTCTGTTTCTCTCTCCACAGATGCTGCCATACCTGCTGAGTATTTCCAGCACTTTCTGTTATATAGGGGGCATAGATGCAAGATTAAATGGAAGAGATTTAGGACAGTGCAGGAGAAACCTTTTTTTATACTGAGTTTTGAAACTGGCACGCATTTGAACGAGATGTTAAGCTGAGGCTGCATTTGCCTGTTGTAAAGGATTCCATGAAAGTATTAACAGATAATTAGAAAGTTCTCCTGGAGACCTGGCCAATATTCTTCCCTCAACCAATAGCACAAAAAAACCAGATGAACAGATTATTCAATTCACTGTTTTTGTGGGATCTTGCTTTTGTACGATTGGCTACATAACAGCAGTGACTGAATTTCAAGAATGATTTGTGTGAATTGTATTCAGTTTATACGGAACTGTAGTTTGTTACTTTCTATATTATGTCACATCTTTTGACCTATGAAACTCAAATTAGGTGATCAACCTCCTGATAGAAGTGCATGTGTTGCAGTGAACTGAATTATTCTTTAAAATAGTTCCTTTGTGTATATACATCATGGAATCCTTGCTTTGTCCTGAAGTAAAATCGATAAAGGGGTCACAGAGATTTGAAACATACAATCAGTAAATCTGCGATATAACAATTAAACATTTTCTTTTAGTGGATGATACACTTGCAGCAATACAAAAGCAAAATGATAAACGACTGGCATGGAGAGGCTATCTGGTAGGTTTTTGTATTTCATATTATGCTTATGTTATCATTGACTAACAAGCAAATATTCACATACTTAAATGTTTGAAATGAGTTAATGCTGATTTAACATTAGGGTTACTGATTTCCTAAGACATTTAGTCAGTGTTTGATATTTATAAATGCTGGACTACTTTTGTAACCTAGTAGTTGTGCTGTAACATTGCTCAAGCTGATAAGCTACCTGCAGTGCAGTTTTTGATGTTTAGCATGGTCTCAAGCCTAAATGCAACATCTATTGCTACAATATGATCACCTCTACAGGGAAACTATGGTTAGGTAATCAATGTGGTCACCATTGCCAAGCTCCCATGAAACAGGGCTCTGATATCAATTTCCCAAAGCACATGATTATCTCCTTGGGCAGGGGACTCTAGGAAACTGATGTTAGAGTTCAAGGGGGAATACTCTGCATATGAGATATACATGAAGGTGGTTATGCAGGGCTTTGTCTAAAGCCCAAAAACCTTTAGCTGCTTCATCAATAACCTACCTTCCTTCCTTGATAAGGTCAGGAGTGAGGCTGTTTGAAGATTTCACAGCTCCATTCACAAAATTCCTGAGCTTCCTTCCTACCAGCACTTTGGGTGTACCTACACCCCAAGGACTGCAACGGTTCAAGAAGGCAGCTCACCACCACCTTCTCAAGGGCAATTAGGGATGGGCAATAAATGCTGGCCTAGCCAGCAACGGCCACATCCCATTAACGAATTTTTAAAAAATGAAATAGCTCATGCTGGCTTAAAATAGGACCTGAGCGAGATCCAGGAATGTGCTAACCAGTGATGGTTAACATTTGTGCCACACAATTAGCAAATAATGACCATCTCCAACAAATGAAAGCACAACCACCTTCCCCTGACCAGCAATGGCTATGCTATCAAGTACATTGCTATCAACATCGTGGGGGTCACCGTTGACCGATTCCCTTATCAGCTCCTCAGCAATGGGAGTCTGATCTTGTAATGTCTCCCTTATACAGCATCATTACAGGGGCTCAGGTCCAATCATAAATTGTTATCTACATGGATTGCAGGCCAGTTGATCAGTTATACCAGAGCAACATTTCTTTCAAGAGTGACTGTTGACAATGTGGCTGGCCTGCATCATTGGTGACATCATAATAACCAACAACGATGTCCAGCGACTGTTGATATTGAGACACACGTGGGTTATACAGTATTAAATGGGAGTGAATCGTTCCCTTTGATCCACTGTGTACTGTAAATGCTTTGCTCTATCACAGCCCAATAGTCACTGTAGACAGCAGATTAATGTGTCCTATCAAACACTCCCAGGGCAGGTAGAAAAAAAAACGTAGATAGAGCAAAGCTCTCTCTACACTGTCCCATCCGACACTCCCAGAGCAGATACAGCACTGATTACATACAGAATAAAGTTCCCTCCACCATGTCCCATCAAACACTCCCTGGGCAGATGCAGCATGGTTAAAAACAGAGTAAAGCTCCCTCTACACTGGCCCATCAGACACTCCCAGAGCAGATACAGCACTGATTACATACAGAATAAAGTTCCCTCCACCATGTCCCATCAAACACTCCCTGGGCAGATGCAGCATGGTTAAAAACAGAGTAAAGCTCCCTCCACACTGTCCCATGAAACATTCCCACGTTAGGTACAGCACCGGTTAGATACAGAGTAAAGCTCCCTCTACACTGTCCCATCAAACACTCCCAGGGCAGGTACAGCACCAGTTAGATACTGAGTTAGATACACTGTACCATAAAAAAACTAAAAAGGCATTTAGAATGTTGGTTTTGATCTCGAGGGGTCTGGAATACAGAGTGTGGTAGTTATCTTCCAGCTGTACAGAGTTCTGGTTAGACCCCAGTGGAATACTGCATTCAGTTCTGGGTACTGCACCTCAAGAAGGACTTTCTGGGAGAACTGCCCTCCTCATCACTACACAATGATATTAGATTTTTTATGTCTGCCTGAAAGGGCAGACCGGGCTCGGTTCAGCATCTCATCCGAAAGACTGCACATCCAACAGTGCAGCACTCCCTTAGTATATACACTGGAGTGTCAGACTAGATTTTGTGTTCTGACCTGAGCCACAAGACTGTAGCTCTTTCAAATGTAGTTATATGCGGCCTGTTTGTTCAGTGCGCATTATATGCGCATTATATTGTGTAAAAATTTATGTGTTTAAACTGCGTCTTACTTATCACAGAACAAGGCATGCATGGTATTTTCCAGGCTGCTGTGTGAAGCTGAGTGGGAGCATTGGCTGACACTCTCCATCCCCATCTCTTCCTCTTGTTCTTGTGTACTCTCACTGCATCACTATCCCTCCCTGTTTCTCTGTTATTCCTTTGCCAGCTCCATCCCTCCTTCTCTCTGTGGAAATGTGGAGCAATCAGTTCAGCCATTAACTTATTGAATGGTGGAGCAGGCTCGAAGGGCCGAGTGGCCTTCTCCTGCTCCTAATTTGTATGTTCGTATGTATGTAAAATGTAGAAACAGGAGCAGGCCATTTAATCCCTCAACCCCATTCCATCATCAGATAGATCATGACTGATCTAAACTCAACTCTATTTACTTGCCTTTGATCCATATCCCTTTATATCCTTGCCGAAATAAAAACCTGTCGATCTCCGTTTTGAACAGTGCAATTGACCCAGTGTTCACAGCCTTTTGGTGGAGAGATGCCAGATTTCCACTACCCTTTGTGTGAAAACTGCTTCTTGATTTCACTGAGTTTATAGTTAACTCGGTCAAAATCCTGAATTTGCTGTCTCATAACATTGTAGGGGTGCCATCACCATAAGGACTGCAACTGATTAAGGGGGCCCACTATCACTTTCTTAGGGCAATAACGTGTGGGCAATAAATTTGGTCTTGTCAATATTGCCACATGCAGTGAGTACGTAAAATACTGTAATGAATGCTTTGATAATGGCTGCCAACCTGCCATTGTAGAAAGGGTCTATTCTTATATATTTTTAATGCCCCTTTAAATTCCAAATGGTTTGTACATATTGGAAAACAATTTTTTTCAGACCCTTGCAGCAGATTATATCTATTCTGCAATATGCTCAGTTGGTGTCCTGATTACATTATTGAGTGTGCCTTGCTGCACTTGGTAAAAATGTATTGTTATTCTGAAGTGTCTTCAAAATTTATTTGTATTCATGTATCGAAGCTTAAAAAAAATCAAACCTAAACCATACTTGCAGTAAAGATCTTAATTGTGTCCACCAACTTTGAGATCTTTGAAATTGTAAGAATCCTTATGACGATTGTCTAAAAATCTGGACCCTAAGAGGGAAGTAAATGTTACCTGAATTTTTTGTAGTTGATATGAGAAATTGCTTTCCCATTCTCCCATTTGTGACAGCATTTTAAAGTATGCAGCATTTTGAAGCATTGAACAGGATCTCACTGCTTGCTGTCTGCGATGCAAAAACAAAAGTGTTCGAAAACGAAAAAAAGTTAGCTGTCTGGTCCTCATTTTATTTTATAGGTAGGATACATTTAGTAAGTTTTCACCAAGTCATTGGGAAGGTCTTTGAAATGTGCAAGTATCAAACATTTCTGGAAAGGGAAGAGATTGAAGGATATGATGAAAAGGTGGGGGGTGGGGGTTGATCTTCAAAAGATTTAGTCGGTTCAGCAATCTTCTGGAGAATGATGTTCATTGTGATGTGTAGTTCTAATATTTTTGACATTTTAATAGCCCTTATGTGGGCAGCTGATAGCATGTAACTGAATATAATGTAAATGCACAGCAGTTATTTGAGACCTTGGTATCTTTTGTTGGATTATATTTGCTCTTTTTTCAATTTGTTTGCAACCTTGGTTAATCTCTGATAACAGTGAAGTCCTTGAGTTATGGGCAGCAGAGTTACTTGTACCAAATAAACACTTGGGTAATTGAATGTGATTGTAGTGTGGGACATTTCCATAGATTGGTATTCAAGAAGCTTGCTTCATTGGAAGAATGGTTTAAATTTGAAGAATTTTGATGTTGATCATAGACTATAATTACTTCAAGGGTATTGTCTTCAAGAAAATATTTTATAAACCTTTGAAGATAGATCTAATTTTGTCATTGTGTGCTGGTTAAATACGTTGGCACAGTTTACGTCACTGTCACGGTTCAGAAACCTTATCCTTTATGCTTTGTCAAGATTGTGCCCCTTTTAAATAAAAATGATTGAACAGAAGTAAATTTCAGAAGCGTGATTAACATAGGCTTTAAAGAGTTTCTGACTTTAAGTTGTATATGGAAGACCTCCTTAACATCTGGTGTTTAAAAGTTGAAGAATTATGTCACCGTGGTTTGATTATTTTTCTGCTTGGCTGAAAGTTTAGGCTTCAACAGATCCCTCAATGTTTCATAACTTTTATGTCCCAGTAACTACCTACAAAATAATGGGAAGTGACTTACTTGTCTAGACCACAGATAAAGAGTCTCCTGGATCAGTCCTAATGCAGAATCTTGCTTTTCTGAGTGGGTTTCCAGCATCATGCAAAGAGGAAGAACAACTTCGAGCCAAACTGCCACCGGTTGTTACTGGCAAAATGAAGCAGGTGAGATTTCTCTAAATTAAATGTTTCGGAATGGTCTGGAAACTGGGCATTGTATAAATGAGATGTGTAACATATTTTCATTTGTTGCAGTTGAAAACCAGACTGCTTCTAATACTATACTCCAGTTGTTGGTAATTGCAAAACAGGACTACTGATATATTTTTAAGCTCAACTCTCTCATAATGTGTCATAGCCACAGGTCAGGAATTGGGAGCAGAATTACTGACCAATAGCAACAACGTATATTTATATAGTGCCTTTAACGCAATAAAACATCCCAAGGTGTTCGCAGGAGCATTATAAAACAAAGTATGACACTGAGCCACAAAAGGAGATATTAGGTCAGATGACCAAAAGCTTGGTCAAAGAGGTAGATTTTAAGGTGTGTCTTAAAGGAGAAAAGTAAGTGGAGAGGTTCAGGGAGGGTATTCCTGAGCTGGGGACCTAGGCAACTGAAGATGTGGCCCCCAACAGTGGAGTGATTAAAATCATGGATGCACAAGAGGCCAGAATTAGAGGAGTGCAGATATCTTGGATGCTTGTGAGGCTGGAGGAGATTAGAAATAAAGAGGGGCGAGGCCATGGTGGGATTTGAAAACAAGGATGAGATTTTAGAATCAAGACATTGCTTGACCAGGAGCCAATGTAAGTCAGCGAGCTCGGGTGATATGGGACTTGGTGCGAGGTAAGACATGGGCAGCAGAGTTTTGGATGATCTCAAGTTTATGGAGGGTAGAATGTGGGAGACCAGCCAGGAGTGCATTGGAATTGTCAAGTCCAGAGTTAACGAAGGCATGAATGAGGGTTTAACAGCAAATGTGCTGATACTGGGGCAAAATCGGGTGATATTAGAGGTGAAAATAGGCGATCTTGGTGATGGCACGAATTTGAGGTCAGGAGCTCATCTCTGGGTGAAATGTGATATGAAGGTTATGAACAGACTGACTTAATCTCTGACTGTTATCAGGGAATGAAAGGGATGGAGTCGTTAGCTAGGGAACGGTGTTTGGAACAGGGACCGAAAAAAATGTCTTCGGTCTTCCCAATATTTAATTGGAGGAAATTTCTGCTTATCCAGTACTAGATGTCGGATAAGCTTTCTGATAATTTAGCAACAGTGGAGGAGTCGAAAGAAGTGGTGGTGAGGTGGAGCTGAATGTTGTCAGCATACATGTGAAAACTAACACTGTCCTTTCGGATCGTGTCGCTGAGGGGCAGCATGGAGATGAGAAATAGGGGGCCAAGGATAGATCCTTGTGGGACACCACAGGTAATGATGCAGGACTTGTACATGATCATCCCGTCCCCACTTTCTGTTTATTTAACTTCCATTCAAATGCTGCTGCTCTCTAAAATATATCCAAACAATTGTGCTGAGGTTCTGCTTTTAGCAAACAAAGATTCTGGCCCTTGACTTTGACTAAGATACAAGATGCTTACTATCTGTGTGGATGAGAACAAGGACTGCAGGGTGTATGGACAAACTTACCATAGCACCATGGTGCAGGAGTCCATTCAAGGAGAGAAAAGGAATGTGGTAGTGATAGGGGACGGTATAGTCAGGGGATAGATACTGTTCTCTGCCGCCACAATCGGGAGTTCCAAAGATTGTGTTGCCTGCCCGGTTCCAGGATTACAAAATTTCTCCTCGGCTGAAAACGAACTTGGAGTTAGAGGATCCAGTTGTTGACCATGTAGGAACAAACGACAGAGGTAGAACTAGGAATGATGTTCTGCTGAGAGAGTTTGAGGAGTTGGGGTCCAAATTAAAACATAAAACCTCAAAGCTAATAATCTCTGGATTGTTATCTGAGCCATGCGCCATTTAGCTTAGGGTCAAACAGATTAGAGAATTAAATGCGTTGCTGAAAGGGGGATGTGGGTGAAGGGGTTTTGATTCATGGGGCACAGGCACCAGTACTGGAGAAAGAGGAAGCTATTCTGTTGAGATGGACTCCACTTAAACCGGGTGGGGAATCAGCGTACTGGCGAATCGTACAACTAGAGTGGGGGATAGGGCTTTAATCTGAAAGGTGGGGGGCAGGGATTAGGTGGAGGAAGATTTAGAAATCTAAAGAGAAAAGTTGCGGCAATAGAGCGGTATGGTGATTTGGGTAAAGACGAGCAGAGTCGGGCAGGAAAGGTAGAGAGATTAACGGTAATAGTTTATCAGTGAATAGCGTCCACGAATAGTATAAAAACAAATTAAAGGCTCTTTATCTGAATGCACCAAGCGTTCATAATAAGATAGGCGAACTGGTAGCACAGATAGAGATAAATGAGTTTGATATAATCACCATTACAGAGGCATGGTTGCAAAGTGACCGAGTTTGGCAAATAAATATTCCAGGATACTCAACATTTTGAAAAGACAAGAAGAATGGCGAAGGAAGAGGAGTAGCCCAGATAGTAAAGGATGACATAAGGACAGTAGTAAGAAAGGATCTTGGCTCAGAAGATCAGGAAATAGAATCAGTATGGGTGGAATAATTGAGGGAGACTTGAATCTTCACATAGGCTGGACAAACCAAATTGGTAAAAGTAGTCTGGAAGATGAATTTGTAGAATGCTTTCATGACAGCTTCTGAGAACAATATATTGTGGAACCAATTAGGGACAAAGCTAATTTAGGTCTAGTATTCTGTAATGAGGCAGGCTTAATTAATCTTATAGTAAGGTATCCGCTTCGAAAAAATGATCATAATACAAATGAATTCCATATTAAGTTTGAGAGTGACATACTCTCAAATCCTAAACTTAATCAAAGGCGATTACATAGATATTGAGAGGAGAGCTGGCTAAGATTTTCCTTAGAGCAGAGAAGGCTGAAGGGGAACATGATTGAGGTATACAAAATTATGAGGGGCTTTGGTAGGTTAGATAGGAGGAAACTTTTTCCCTTAGCGAAGGGGTCAGTAACCAGGGGGCATAAATTTAAGGTAAGGTGCAGGAGGTTTAGAGGGGATTTGAGGAAAAATGTTTTCACCCAGAGGGTGATTGGAATCTGGAACGCACTGCCTGAAGAGGTGGTAGAGGCAGGAACCCTCACAACATTTAGGAAGTATTTAGACGAGCACTTAAAATGTCATAGCATACAAGGCTACAGGGCAAGTGCTGGAAAATGGGATTAGAAAAGTTAGGTGCTTGATGGTCGGCACGGACACGATGTTTCTGTGCTGTATAACTCTATGTCTCGATTGGGTAAATAGACTAAAAGGTATGATGGTAAATAAGCAGTGGGAAACATTTGAAGAAATTATTCAAAATGTTCAACAAAAATACATTCCATTAAAAAAACAAAAATGAGAAAGATCTAGCCATAGCTTATGTAGGAAGTTAAGGACAGTATTAGATTAAAAGAAGAGGTTTATAATATTGCAAAGAATAGTAGTAAACTTGAGGATTGGGAGAGTTTTAGAAAACAGCAAAGGGCAACCAAAACGTTGATAAAAATGCAAAGAACAGAATATGAGAGTAAACTAGGCAAGAATATAAAAACAGTGTATAAGAGCGTTTCCAAGTATTATAAGCTTACAAGCATAGAAAAGCACAATATTATTTAAATGGAGAGAGACTGCAGAATGCTCCGCTTCAGAGGAATCTGGATATCCTTGGACATGAATAACCTATGGCATGCAGGTATAGCAAATAATTAGAAAGGCAATTGGAATGTTGGCCTTTATTGCAAGGGGTTGGAGTATAAAAGTAGGGAAGTCTTGCTAAAACTGTACAGGGCATTGATGAAACTGCACCTAAAATACTGTGTGTAGTTTTGGTCACCTTATTTAACGAGGCATATTCTTGCATTGGAGGCAGTTCAGAGATGGTTCAGTAGATTGATTCCTGGGATAAAGGGGTTGCCTTATGAGGAAAGGTTGAGCAGGTTGGGCCTATACTCATTGGAGTTTAGAAGAATGAGAGGTGATGTTATTGAAACATGAAAGATTCTGAGGGGGCTTGACAGTGTAGATGCCTAGAGGATGTTTTCCATTGTCGGGGAAACTAGAACTAAGGGGCACTGTTTCAAAATAAGGGATCTCCCATTTAAGCTAGAGATGAGGACGACTGTTATCTGGGGTCGTTAATCTTTGGAATTCTCTACCCCAGAGAACAGTGGAGGCTGGGTCGTTGAATATGTTCAAAGCTGAGCTCTATAGATTTTTAATCTATAAGGGAGTAAAGGGTTATGGGAGGTAGGCTGGAAAGTGGAGTTGAGGCCACAATCAGATCAGCCATGATCTTATTGAATGGCGGAGCAGGCTTGAGGGGCCAAGTGGCCTTCTCCTGCTCCTATTTCTTATGTTTTTATGACTACCCAACATCAATGAGGCACCAGAAATGACAAAGGCACATTCTGCCCAGCTGACCCTGTAAAGGTTCTCCTCACTAACATCTGGGCACGTGCCGAAATTGGGAGAGCTGTCCCACAGACTAGTCAAGCAACAGCCTAACGTAATCATACTCAGCGAATCATACTTTAGCCAATCTCCCAGTCTCCTTCATCACCATCCTTCATTATGTCCTGTCTCACCAAAAGTGGCGGCACAGTGGTATACAGTCAGGAGGCAGTGACCCTGGGATTCCTCAACATTAACTCTGGACCACGTGAAGTCTCATGGCATCAGATCAAACATGAACAAGGAAACCTCTTGCTCATTACCCCCTACTGCCTTCCTTCAACTGATGAATCAGCGTTCCATGTTGAACACTACATGGAAGAAAGACTGAGGGTAACAAGGGCACACATTGTACTCCATCAGCAAGAGTAGCTCGATAGCACCACTACTGACCGAGCAGGCCGTGTCCTGGAGGACATAACTGCCAGATGGGCCTGCGGCAGGTGATAAGAAAACTAACAAGAGGGAGAAACCTACTTAGTGTCAGTTACAGCACAGAAGAAGGTCACCAGGCCCGTTGAGTCCATGCCGTCTCTTCATGGAGCTGTGCAGTCAGTCCCATTCCCCGGCTCGATCCCCGTAGCCCTGCAAGTCTATTTCTCTCAGGTGGCCATCCAACTTCCTCTTGAAGTCACTGATCGTCTCCACTTCCACCACCCTTGTGGAGGACTAGTTCCAGGTCATTAGTACCTGCTGCGTAAAAAAGTACTTCCTCCTATAACCCCAGCACCTTTTGCCCAAAGCGTTCAATCTGTGTCCCCTGGTCCTTGTACCATTTGTTAATGGGAACAGTTTTTCCTTGTCTAACTTATCTAAGCCTGTCATAATCTTGTACAGTTCTGTTAAATCTTCCCTCAGTCTCCTTTGTTCTAAAGAGAACAAACCCAGATTTTCCAATCTAACCTTGTAACTAAAATCCCTCATCCCAGGAATCATTCTGGTAAATCTCCTCCATTCCCTCTCTAGGAACCTCACATCCTTCCTGAAGTGTGGTGACCAGAACTGGACGCAATACTCCAGTTGGGACCTAACCAGAGCTTTATAAAGGTTCAGTATAATTTCCCTACTTTTGTACTCAATGCCTCAATTTATGAAGCCCAAGATCCCATATGCTGTATTAACCACTTGACCTTATCCAATTGTTAGGAGTAACCACCTTGTGGATTCCTAGTGGAGACTAAGTCCTGTCGTCATATTGTGGATACCTTCCACTGTGCTGAATGGGATAGATTCAGAACAGCTCTAGCAGAACTGGGCATCCATGAGGCACTGCGGAACATCAGCAGTAGCAGGATTGTATTCAATCTGCAACCTCATAGCCAGGAACATCCCTGATTCTACCATTACCATCAAGCCAGGGGACCAAAAGTGTAGGACAGCATGCCAGGAGCAGCACCAGGCATACCTAAAAATGAGATGGCAACCTGGTGAAGCTGCAATACAGGACTAGATGCATGTTTAATAGTGGAAACAACATGCCGTTGACAGAGCTAAATGATCTCGCAACAAATGGATCAGATCAAAGCTCTGCAGTCCTGCCACACATCCAGTGTGAATGGAGGTGGACAATTAAATAACAAACCAAAGGCGGAAGCTCCACAAACCAGTGGCGGAAGCTCCACAAACATCCCCATCTTCAATGATGGGGGAGCCCAGCACATCAGTGCAAAAGACAAAGCTGAAGCATTTACAACCATCTTCAGCCAGAAGTGCCACGTTGATCCATCTCGGCATCCTTCTGAGGTCCCCAGCATCACAGATGCCAATCTTCAGCCAATTCAGTTTACTGCATGTGATGTCAAGAAATTGCTGAAGGCACTTGATACACCAAAGGCTATGAGTCCTGACAACATCCCAGCTGCAGTACTAGCCGCAATCCTAGCCAAACTGTTCCAATGCACCTACAACGCTGGCATCTACCCGACAATGTGGGAAATTGCCCAGATATGTCCTGTCCACAAAAAGCAGGACAAATCCAATTTGATTCAGCAATAACCTGGTCACCCTTGCTCAGTTTGGATTGTGCCAGGACCACTCAGCTCCAGACCTCATTGCAGCCTTGCTCCAAGCATGGACAAAAGAGCTGAATTCCAGAGGTGAAATGAGAGTGACTGTCCTTGACATCAAGGCAACAGTTGACCAAGTGGCAGCAAGGAGGCCTGGCAAAATTTATGACAATAGGAATCGGTGGAAAATTCTCCAGTGGGGTAGGAGTCATACCTAGCACAAAAGGGTGATCGCTGTGGTGTTGGATGCCTATCATCTTATCCTAGGACATACTGCAGGAGTTCCTCAGGGTATGTCCATGCCTAACCATCTTCAGCTGCTTCATTAATGACCTTCCCTCCATCGTAAGGTCAGAAGTGGGAATATTCGCTGATGATTGCACAATGTTCACCATTCACAGCTCCTCAGATACTGAAGCAGTCCGTGTAGAAATGCAGCAAGACCTGGACAACATTCAGGCTTGGGCTGATAAGTGTCAAGTAACATTTGCACCACACAAGTGTCAAGCTATGACTATCCAACAAGAGAGAATCTAACCATCTCCCCTTGACATTCAACAGCATTACCATTGTAGAATCCCCCACCATCAAAATTCCAGGGCTTACAAGTGATCAGAAACTTAACTGGACCAGCCATATAAATACTATGGCTGCAAGAGCAGGTCAGAGGCTGAGAATTCTTTGGCGAATAACTCACCTGATTCGCCAGAACCTGTTCACCATCGACAAGGCACAAGATAGGAGTGTGACACACTTGGATGAATGCAGCTCCAAAAACACTCAAGAAGCTTGAACTATCCAAGACAAAGCAGCCTACTTGATTGGCACCTCATCCACCACTTAAAACATTCACTCCCTCCACCATTGGCGCACAGTGACAACTGTGTGTACCGTCTATAAATTGCACTGCAGCAATTCGCCAAGGCTCCTTTGACAGCCCCTTGCAAGCCCATGACCTCTGCCACCTAGAAGAACAAAGGTAGCAGGTGCATGGAAACACCATCACCTGCTAGTGCCCCTCCAAATCGCACCCCATCCTGACGGAACAATATCGCCATTCCTTCAGTGGCACTGGGTTAAAATCTTGGAACTCCCTCCCTAACAGCACTGTTTACCTACACCAGATGGACTGCAACAGTTCAAGAAGGCGGCCCACCATGACTTTCTCGAGGGCCATTGGGGATGGGCGATAAATGCTGGCCTTGCCAGCAATGCCCATATCGCATGAATGAATAAAAATAAAGGCGAGTAGTTAAGGTGGCAGAGACATTGGCTGGAATTTTACCCCCCCCCCACAAAATAGCAGGAAGGTGGGGGGGGGGGTTGGTGGTGGTGGTGTAAAATGGAGCGGGAGGCTCAGGGGTCCCTTCCCAACCTGCTCCCGCCTCTGCTGCCACTTTATGCAGGGCGGCAGCGGTGAAAAACGGCCCGCCAGCCCCAGGCCAATCAAGGCCCTTAAGTGGTCACTTAACGGCCACTTAAGCGCCTCCACCCACCGCCATGGGGATTTTACCTGTGGTTGGTTGGGTAGCCCAGACCCGAGAGAAGCCGCCAGACAAAAGCAGACAGCTGTCTGACGGCCTGGGGGGCTGGGGCGGGCCCACTTCATCAGGCACCCTGTGCCCGACGGAGGGCCAGTCTCACTGCCCCAACCACCCCCAACATGCCCCCGCCCCCCCCACTCGACCACCCTTGCCTCGCCGGGGCCTGACCAAAAACTTACCTTCGTTTCGCGCTCCCCGACATTATCTTTGCGGTAGCTGGGTTGTAGTCCCAGCAGTGGCCATCGCTCCCGGTGGTGCTGCTGGGACTAACAGCTGCTGGCCCGCTGATTGACTGGCTGCTCCATTAGGTGGGACCTCCTACCTCAAGCAGGTGGAAGTCCTGCCTTGGACCAGTTAAAGGCCGGGGAATCTCAAAATGCGGATCAGATCCCCAGGCCAGGCGGAGGCGGGCTCACCACCGACTTTTGAGTCGGTGGACAGCTCCCATCCACCGAGGGAAAAATCCCGGCCATTGAACATGTATTTTGTGTCCATCTTCACATTGCAATTACGTAACAGAAATAGTGGGTAACCAAGGGGCTAATAAGAGTGAGGAACTTAAAATATGAATATCAGCTGAGAAACTTGAGGGACCAGAAACTGACAAATCCCCAGGACCTGATGGCCTACATCCTAAGGTTCTAAAAGAGGTGGTTGCAGAGATGGTGGATGCACTGGTTATGATTTTCCAAAATTCCCTAGCTTTTAGAACAGTCTCAGCAGATTGGAAGTTAGCAAATGTAACACCTCTTCAAGAAATGAGGAAGAGAAAAAACAAGCCATTTATTCTGAAATCTATTAAGGAAGTCTTAGAAAATCAAAGCATGATCAGACCGTGTCAACGTGGTTTTACAAAAGGAAAATCATGTTTGACAGACTTATTGGAATTTTTTGAGGCTATATCTAGTAGGGTAGATAAAGGGGAGCCTGTAGATATGGTATACGGATTTTCAAAAGGCATTCGATAAGGTGCCGCAGAAAAGATTAATAAGCAAGGTAAGGGCTCATGGAGTTGAAGGTAGTATATTGGCATGGATGAAGGATTGCTTAATAGACAAGAAGCAGAGGGTCAGGATAAATGGTGCATTTTCAAGTTAGCAGACTATAACTAATGGAGTGCTACAAGGATTAGTACTAGGGCCTCCACTATTTGCAATCTATATTAATGACTTGGACAAAGAAAATATCAGTAATGTATGCAAGTTTGCTGACAATACCTAGCTAGGTGGAAAGGTAAGCTGTGAGGAGCGCACAGAGGCTGCAAAGAGGTATAGACTGGTTAAGTGAGAAGGCAACAAGGTGGCAGATGGAGCGTAATATGGACAAGTGTGAGGTTATTCACTTTGGTAATAAGAATAGAAAAACTGAATACTTTTTAAAAGGTGAGAAACTTAAATGTTGATTTTCAGAGAGATAAAAGCAAAATACTGTAGATGCTGGAAATCTGAAATAAAAACAAAGCATTGGAAATACTCAGCAGGTCTGGCAGCAGCAACTGTGGAGAGAGAAACAGAGCTAACGTATCGAGTTGGACATATTATCATATCCCAAACAAAACATCAACTCTGTTTCTCTCTCCACAGATGCTGCCAGACCAGTTGAGTATTTCCAACACTTTGTTTTTATTTCAGATTTTCAGAGACTTGGGTGTGCTTGTCCAAGGAACACAAAGTTAGTGTGCAGGTACAGCTTGCAATTAGGAAGGCAAATGGCATGTTGACCTTTCTTGCAAGGGGACTAGAGTACCAGAGCAAGAAAGACTTGCTACACTTGTATAGGGCATTGGTGAGTATTGTGCATGGTTTTGATCTCCATATCTAAGGAAGGATATACTTGCCTTGGAGGCAGTACAGGAAAAATTTACTGGATTGGTTCTTGGCATGAGAGGGTTGTCCTATGATGAAAGGCTAAGTAAATTTGGCCTGCACTCTGGAGTTTAGAAGTGGTCTCATTGAAACATACAGGATTCTGAAGGGGCTTGACAGGTAGACACAGAGTTTGTTTCCCCTGGGTGGGGAATTTAGAACACAGGGGTACAGTCTCTGGATAAGGGGTTGAATATTTAGGATTGAGATGAGACATTTCTTTACTCAGAGGATTGTGAATGTTTGGAATTGTTTTCCCTAAAGGGTTGTACATGCTCCATTGTTGAATATATTCAAGGCCGGGATAGACAGATTTGTGATCTCCCGGAATCAAAAGATATGGGGAGCAGGTGGGAAAATGGAGTTGAGGCTGAAGGTCAGCCATGATATTGAATGGCTGAGCAGGCTCAAGGGGCTGTATGATTTACTCCTGCTCCTATTTATGTCCCTATGCATACACAGCACATATATAGTTATTTATGTATGTTCTGAGCTTTATTTTCTGGCGACAGTCTTTGCTGTCATTAAGTGTGATCTAATCTTTGGGCTTCAAACAAAGGCAACGCTAATGACAAATTTCTCTACATACTGCTGAAGTAATTCTGCTAATTCATCCTCAGCCATATCTAGCATACATTGCATCTGCAGGGTCAGCTGTATTACTTCCGCTAAAGGTTCTCCTGTATTTTAAGATCATATAGGAAGGAAGATAGGAACAGGAGTAGGCCATTCAGTCCCTCGAGCCTGTCCTGCCATTCAATGAGATCATGGCTGATCCGCGGCCTAACTCTATATACCTGCCTTTGGCCCATATCCCTTAATATCTTTGCTTAACAAAAATCTCTCAGATTTAAAATTAACAACTGTTCTAGCTTCAACTGCTGTTTGTGGGAGCGAGTTCCAAACCTCTACCACCCTTCGCGTGAAAAAGTGCTTCCTAACATCTCTCCTGAACGGTCTGGTCCTAAATTTTAGACTATGCCCCCTAGTTTTAGAATCTCCAACCAGTGGAATTAGTTTATCTTTATCTAGCCTGTCTTTTCCTGTTAATATCTTGAAGATCACCCCTTAACCTTCTAAATTCTAGCGAAAACAGGCCTAATTTGTGTAATCTCTCCTCATAACTTAACCCCTGTAGTCCAGGTATCATTCTTGTAAACCTACATTGCACTCCCTGCAAGGCCAATATATCCTTCCTAAGGTGTGGTGCCCAGAACTGCTCACAGTACTCCAAGTGGGGTCTAACCAGGGTTTTGTACAGCTGCAGCATAACCTGTGTCTTTATACTCCAATCCTCTGGATATAAAGGCTAGCATTCCATTAGCCTTTTTGATTATTTTCTGCATTTGCTCGTGTCATTTTAAAGATCTATGCACCTGAACCCCCAAGTCTCTTTGGACATCCACTGTACTTAACCTCTTCCCATTTAGAAAGTACCCTGCTCTATCCTTTTTTGGTCCAAAATGGATAACCTCACACTTGCCCACATTGAAATCCATCTGCCACAGTTTTGCCCACTCACCTAGTCTGTCAATATCTCTTTGCAATTTTATGCTATCATCTAGACTGTCTACAATGCCGCCTAGCTTTGTATCATCAGCAAATTTGGATATATGACTTACTATGCTATCATCCAAGTCGTTAATGAATAATGTGAATAATTGAGGCCCCAACACAGATCCCTGCGGGACACCACTAGTTACATCCTGCCAGTCGAAGTACTTACCATTATCCCCACTCTCTGTCGCCTACTACTCAACCAACTTTCTAACTATGTCAATAATTTGCCCTCAACTCCATGGGCTTCTATCTTAGTTCACAGTCTCTTATGTGGGACTTTATCAAATGCCTTCTGGAAGTCCATATAAATAACATCCATAGACACTCCCCTGTCCCCTGTCCACCCCCTCTGCCATTTTCCCTGTCCCTCCTGTAAACTTTATAACCAGGTATATTTAATTCCCAGTCCCGACCATCCTGCAGCCACATCTCCACAATGGCCACCACATCATAATTTTCCATTTGAATTTGCGCCTGCAGTTCATCTAGTTTATTTCTTACACTCCGTGCATTTGTATATAGAACTCTTATTTGGGCTATACCCCCTAGCCCCTCAGCACTGATGCTTCATTCGCCTGTTTATTACTTCTCTCTTTTGGTTTAACCAGTATACTTCTTGCAGTTTGGTAACAATCAGCTTCACCACTAACCTGCACTCCTACCTTCTCCTGTAACCTCCTGTTTTTCCATGTAACTAAACCCTCCCCCCCACTATTTAGTTTAAAGCCCTATCTACAGCCCTAGTTATACGATTTGCCAGGACTCTGGTCCCAGCATGATTCAGGTGGAGCCCGTCCCATCGAAACAGTTCCCTCCTTCCCCAGTACTGGTGCCAATGTCCAACGAATTCGAACCCATTTCTCCCACACCAATCTTTGAGCCACGCATTTACCTCTTTAATCTTATTGACCCTTTACCAATTTACTCGTGCCTCAGGTAGTAATCCGGAGATTATTACCTTTTTGGTTCTGCTTTTTAATTTAGCCCCTGGCTTCTCATATTCCCTCAGCAGAACCTCTAACCTCGCTCTACCTATATCGTTGGTACCTGCGTGGACCACGACAACTGGATCTTTCCCCTCCCACTCCAAGTTGCTCTGCAGCCCAGATGAGATATCCCGAACCCTGGCACCAGGTAGGCACCAGAGCCTTTGGGACTCTCGATCCTGGCCACAGAGAACAGTGTCTATGCCCTTAACTATACTATCCCTGTTTACGACTACATTTCTCTTTTCTCCTCCCACTTGAATGGCTCCCTGTACAACGGTGCTGTGGTCACTTTTCTCATCCTCCCTACAGTCTCTGCTCTCGTCCACACAGGGAGCAAGAATCTCGAACCTGTTGGGCAAGGACAATGGCTGAGGCTCCTGCAGCACTACCTCCTGGATCCCTCTACCTGCCTCACTGATAGTCACACCCTCCTGTCCCTGACCACTGGCTGAATTCACAGTAGTTAATCTAAGGGGTGTGACTGCCTCCTGAAACACAGCATCCAGGTAACTCTCCCCCTCCCTGATGTGTCGCAGTGTCCGAAGCTCAGACTCCAGCTCATCAACTCTGAGCCAGAGTTCCTCGAGCAGCCAACACTTGCTACAGATGTGTTCGCCAGGAACCACAATGGGTCCACCAACTCCCACATCATGCAGGTACAACACATCGCTTGGCCCTGCATCTCTATTTTATATAATTAGATTTTTATTTGTTTTTTAAATTTCCAACTGGTCTTTAGTTTTTAATCTGTAAAATATTTCTCCTATTCACCTTTAATTTGAAATCAACTTAGAATAGGTAATTCAAATTAGCAATTATTTACCAATCAATGAACTTTACGGTTTTCCTGTGATGTCACTCTTTGTTTTTTTTCACTCTGTTTTTACTCCCTTAAATTACCCAAAAATTAGATTTACACTAGGTACCTTGATTCTCCAAAAAAAACACTACCTACTATATTAAAAAGAACTGTAGACCTTTCTCTTTACTTTGGTTACGACCCCAGCTATTTAGAATTATTCCCTTACGGCTGTTACTCACCAACCTTGCAGCTTTCCTGTGATGTCACTGTTGACTTTTTTTTTCAAAACTCTAGCGTGCTTGGACTGCATCCGGAAGGAAAGCCGGCTCGCTGAATGAACTCTCGCCCTGTCTCCCACTCTCTTTATGCTCCGGCTCTACTCTCGCTGTTTTCTGCTTTCTGAGTGAATTCTCGCTCTGTCTCCCGGTCTCGTTATGCTCCGGCTCCGCTCTCGCTGTTTCCTGCTGTCTGAGTGAACTCTCTCTCTCCCGGTTTCTTTATGCTCCGGCTCCACTCTTGCTGTCCCCCGCTCTCAGAGTGAACTCTCGCTCTGTGTCCCGGTCTCGTTATGCTCCAGCTCCAATCTCGCTGTTTACCGTCTCTCTCTCTCTCTCTCTCTCTCTCTCTCTCTCTCTCTCTCTCTCTCTCTCTCTCTCTCTCTCTATCTCTATCTCCCTCTCTCTCTCCACCAATCTCTTTAAACTCCGGCTCCGCTCGCTGTTTCCTGCTGTCTGAGTGAACTCTTTTTCTCTCCCGGTCTCTTTATACTCCGGCTCCGCTCTCGCTGTTTCCTGCTGCCTGAGTGAACTCTCGCTCTGTCTCCCACTCTCTTTATACTCCGGCTCCGCTCTCGCTGTTTCCTGCTGCCTGAGTGAACTCTCGCTCTGTCTCCCACTCTCTTTATGCTCTGGCTCCGCTCTCGCTGTTCCCCGCTCTCTGAGTGAACTCGCTCTCTCCACCGGTCTCTTCATACCCTGGCTCCGCTCTCGCTGTTTCCCGCTGTCTGAGTGGACTCTCTCTCTCTCTCTCTCCCTCTCTCTCTCCCATTCTCTTTGTACTCCGGCTCCGCTCTCGCTGTTTCCCGCTGAAATTATACTAATAAATTATGCCTACTAAAATTATACTGCTGAGAATGTGCTGCTTCCTTTTTCTCTAAGCCAGGACTTTAAGGTGCATTCCTTCAAATAGGGAATGTCATTTCTCACTAGTGAGAATTTTATTGGTGACCAGAGTTGCATTATGTTAAGGCAGCTACGCATCAGTCCTTTAGTTGGCTAGTTTTGAAAATCAATACCTCTGCTTACCCAAACTTTCTCTAAATAGTCATATTGGAGGGGTGGGGAGAAGTTTGTGGGAACTCTCTGTGGATGGATTATTTTTGTTTGGTAATGGCTTACTGCAGGAGGATCACTTAGACCAGCGGTCCCTCTCCCATGTTATAAAAATTCCATTGACTCCCTGTAACACAAGTATTTTTTGGATAAAAATTAGTTGCACAGTTAAACATTTAGATTGTTTGTTTGTTTGTTTGTTTGTTTGTTTGTCTTACTTAATGTGAAACTTGTTGCTGATGCTGAACTTCAATTCTCATGCCAACTTTCAAACCTGTCACATGGTGACCCTCCCCAGTTAAAGCATTTAAAAAAAAATCTTCACTCGCGCAAATACTAACACTGATGTAACATTTCAGAATCTTCGCTAAAGCTCTTAAAGATCAGGTATATTAATTTCTTCCAAACTATCCCTAAATGAGCTCCCCCTCACATCTGACTGCCACCATGAGACATGGATGGGTCTTGGAAATTGTTAGATGATTGACACCCACGTAACTTGGGTACCTTCACATCCCTGCTGCATGGCCAATTGGCTGCATGCCAGTCTCCATCCAGTTGAACTCGTGTTGAGACATAAATGTTTTTGATGGTATTATACACCTTTTCATGTAGTTGAAATGTTTCAAAATGCTTCACAGAGTAAATTATCATCAGAATGCAGTGACCTTATTTAGGTAAGCAAACCCACTAAAACAAATGTAGGCATTCAGTTAATTTATGTATACAAGTTGTATTCTTTCTTACATATTCTCTGGCTATTGTTGGAGGACTGCTTAAACTTTTCGCAGACCCCTGGTTGAGAACCTCTGATATAGACCATACACATCAACTTTAACAGTGGAATATGTAGTTTTCATCTATAATAATCAGTTTTTGTCAGTCTGGACTGTTTTGATTTGTCTGTTTAAGGAATGTGTCTTTTGGTTTAGAATCTTCCCCCTTTCTTGCAGGTGACCTCTATCAAAAGGTCAAAAATTGTTCACACTCGATACCTTAATATTAAAATAAAATGTCCCAATAAGGGGTGCATTTCTTGGTGAGTTTAGTTGGTGGATGGTGCTTGGGTTTATTTATCGGGGTGAGTAGTGGAAATGAGATTTTTTTTAATGGGATAAGATGCATGGCAAATATTTCACGGAAGTGGTTGCGAACTGCAATTTTTAAAAACTTTATTCTGTTTATTGCATTAAACTGAGAGATGTGAATGTCGTCCATGTCGGGTGCATTTAGTTTTTGGCATTTTTTCAACAGGGATGGAGGTTAGTAGTGGAAATGAGATTTTTTTTAGCAGGATGAGATGCATGACAAATTTGTAAACAATGTTGTTTCAGGGAAGTGTTTGCTAAGTGCGAGAAAAAAAGACGGTATTCCCCCGAGGAATGGTCAGACGAGGTACCGACTCTATCTTCCAGGGGTACAGTTGGGCGAGGTGCCGACTCTCTGTCTCCCTGGCGTACGGTCGGGTCAGGTGCCGACTCTCTGTCTGCCCGGGGTACATTGGTGCAAGGTGCCAACTCTGTATCCCTGGGGTACGGTCATGCGAGGTTCTGGCTCTGTCTCCCGCTGGTACGGTCGAGCAAGGTGCCAACGTTTTGTCTCCCCGGGGTACGGTTGGGCGAGGTGCCAACCCTCTGTCTCCCCGGGGTATGAGCACCTCGCTCGGGGTGCAATTGGGTGAGATGCCGACACTCTGAGTCCCTGGGGTACGGTCAGGCGAGGTGCCGACTCTCTGTCTCCCTCGGGTGCGGTCAGGCGAGGTGCCGACTCTGTCTGCCTGGGGTACGGGCACCTCGCTTGTGGTACGGTCGGGTAAGATGCTAACTCTCTGTCTCCCCGGGGTACGGTCGAGCGATGTGCCGATTTTCTCTCTCGCGAGGTATTCTCTCTCACCCCCCACCCAATTGCTCCACGCAGTCTTCTCTTATCTGCTCATGCTGTCTCCACACCCAAAAAAAATACAGTTGGAAACACAAACCCCAAGTGGTATTTTCTACATTAATTGTAGAACTGGGGGTGCCCTCCATGGCGGCGATGGGGTAGGGGGGAGGTTGGTGGAGAAAAATAACAGAAGGTGAGAGGAGCCCAACAACAGTATTACCCTGGATGGAGGGATTGGGTAAGGCGGAGAGGAGAGTGGCATGGAGAGTGGGGGGGAGGTGGTAAACAGCATGGGTGGTATGGGATGAGGATAGGCTAGGAAAAAGGGGTGGGATGTGAAATGGAATGGGGATGATTTGAGGGGGATGAATGGAATGGGATCTTTATGGCACAGGAAAGATGGAATGGCATGGGATGGGGATTTAAAGAAGTACTGGTGCAATATACTAATTTCACCATAAAGATTTTGCGGGTCTCTGCTAGTCCAGATATAGGAGCTGATTTTGTGATGAGACTGGAGGAGTCTGAAATTGAGTGTGACTGGGCACCTTGTGAAACTCGGGCAATGTCTGACAAAACCATCAGTGAACCAAACTACTCCACTTGGGAGTTTGCAAGCTTTTCTGTATAGTTAAATTTGCATGCAGGTTTGGAAAATGCAGAAATATTAGGAGTTGTTTCTGTCAGAGTGCCATCCTGCAATATGCTCACAACTGTCTATTTGAATAGTTCTAGATGAGTCATAATAGCACAGAAGGACGCCTTTCGGCCCATCATGTCCATGCTGGCTGTCTGCAGAACAATCCAGTCAGTCCCATTCCCCAACTCTATCCCTGTAGCCCTGCAAGTTTATTTCCCTCAAGTGCTCATCCAATTTCCTTTTGAAATTGCTCATCATCTCCGCTTCCATCATCCTCGTAGGCAGGGAGTTTCAGCTCGTTACCACTCATTGCATAAAAAAACGTTCTTCCTCACAGTCCCCCCTGCATCTTTTGCCCAAAACTGTAAATTTGCATCTTATATTCCTTGTACCATCTGCTAATGGGAATAACTTTTCATTGCCTACCCTATCCAAACCTGTCAGCATCTTGTACACCTCTAACAAATCTCCCCTCAATCTCCTTTGCTCCAAGGAAAACAGCCCCAGCTTCTCCAGCTTAATCTTGTAGTTAAAATCCCTCATCCCTGGAATCATAAATCTCCTTTGCACCCTCTCAAGGATCCTCATATCCTTTATAAAGTGTGGTGACCAGCACTGGATGCAGTACTCTAGTCGTGGCCTAACCAGAGCTTTATAAAGGTTCAGCATAACCTCGCTGCTTTTGTACTCAATGCCTCTATTTATGAAGCCCAAGATCCCGTATGCTTTGTTGACTACTCTCGCAACGTGTCCTACCACCTTTACAGGTATATGCACATACACCCCCAGGTCCCTCTGTCCCTTTACACTTATTAGAACTGTGCCATTAAGTCTCTATTGCTCTCCCTATCCTTTCTGGCAAAATGCATCACTTCTCATTTCTCTTTATTCAATTCCATCTGCCACTTGTCTGCCCATTCTGCTAGCCTAGCAATATCCTATTACAGTTGTTTGGTATCATCCTCACTGTCTGCCACACCTCCAAGTTTGGTATCATAGGCAAATTTTGAAATTTTACCCTGTATTTCAATATCCAAGTCATTTATGTGTATCAAAAAAGCAGTGGTCCTAGCACTGAACCTTGGGGAATACCACTGTCTATCATCCTTCAGTCTGAAAAACAGCCATTTACCATGACTCACTGTTTTCTGTCCTTCAGCCAATTTTTTATCCAATTGGTCACTGACCCTCCTATTCCACGAGCCTTAATTTTGGTAACCAGCCTTTTAAGCGGTACTTTGTCAAAGGCTTTCTTAAAATTCATGTAGACAACACCCATTGTTTTGCCTTGTCTTGTCTTCTCTGTTACTTCATCAAAAAATCAATTAGATTAGTTGAGCACAATCTGCCTTATATAAATCTCTTCCTAATTAACTCAAACCTCTCCAAGTGCCTGTTAATTTTTTTCCCTGCTTATTGTTTCTAAAACTTTCCCCACCACAGATGTTAAACTGGCCTGTAGTTACTAGGAATGTCCTTGCACCTTTCTTGAATAAGGTGTCATATTTGCCACTATCCGATCCTCTGGCACCTTGCCCATATCTAGCGAGAATTGGAAGATTATGGCAAGCCCTTCTGCTATTTCCACTCCCACTTCCTTTTACAACCTGGGATGAAAGCCATCCGACCAGGTGACTTATCCACTTTAAGCATAACCAGTCTTTCCAGTATATCCTGCTCATCAATTTTCACCTCATCCATTACCTCAACCATCTGTGCTTCTACTAATATTTTGTCAGCATCCTCTTCCTTAGTAAACACCATACAAAGTATTCATTAAGTATTCTGGCCTTGTCCTTCACCTCTTAAGCATATATAACCCTCTTTGACCGTAATAGGCCCCACTCCACCTCTTACTACCCGCTTGCTATTTACATGCCAGTAGAAAACTTTTGGGTTCCCTTTTATGTTAACTGCCATTCTATTCTCATATTCTCTCTTTGCCAGTCGTATTTTCCTCTTCACTTCCCCTCTCAACTTTTTGTATTTGACCTGGTTCTCACTTGAAGAATATACCTGATATGCATCATACTCTCTGTTTTTGTTCCTTCATATTGTCTATCTCCCTTGTCATCCCTGACTTTGCTTCCCCTACCTTTCCCTCTTGTTGGCATGTACCTAGCCTGTACCCGAGACATCTCTTCTTTGAAGATCATTCATTGCTCTGTTACAGTTTTTCCTGTCACGCTTTGGTTCCATTTTACCCTGGCTAGATCTCCTCTCAGCCTAAAGAAGTTAGCCCTATTCCAATTTGGAAGTCCTAATTTAGATTTTTCATTGCTATTCTCCTGTACTAATCTAAAGCTTACAATACAACAGTCACTCTTACCCAAATGTTCCCGCACAGACACTTGGTCCACTTAACCTACCTCATTCCCCAGCACCAGACCCAGCCATACCTCCTTCCTAGTTGGACTGAGAACTTCTGAATTCATCTCATTTTGTAGATTAGAAACAGTAGGGGCCTGATCACTCATTAACCCTTCCCAACTGACAATACTTCCCTGTCTTTTAGCAAATTTCTTTACCACATTTAGATACCCATTGCTGTAGGCTTGTCCAGCAATCTATCATATGAAACTTCACTAGACCTATCTAAAAGTCTGCGTCAGGGGCTCTCCAGTGGCTATTAGGGAAGTTGCTTCTTTAAAAAAGTCAAGATGGTCAGGCAAGATCTCCCCTTTTGAAATGATTAACTGTGCTTTGTAGCGTAATCGTCAACTTTGTTCCCAGTTGATTATATATTTTGTCCGGTTATCACTGTAAGGCTATTGGGTCTAATTACCCATTAGTTCTATTTTCTTTTTGTTTCCAACCCAGAGATATCTCCCTTGTATTCATTGACTTCCTCCTGATGATTGTAAGTACCTTATACATTTTGAGGGGTAGTTTTGAGTCTCTGCTGCATGGCCAGAAAATCTTGTGCCGTGTGTGCCTAAATTTCTAATATACAATGGCAGTGGTCAAGGCTTTCCCCACCAGCAGTCCAAAGTCAGAAAATTACCTATTTCATCCCTAATCTCACCTGATATCCTGAATTGTGTGTTTTTCATCCCCAGGAATTTGTTGATCAATCTTAGGTCTCGGACAGCCTTACAAATGATAGTCTTAAATTTTTTTTTCATTTGTTTGTGGGATGTGGGCGTCACTGGCTAGGCCAACATTTGTTGCCCATCCCTAATTGCCCTTGGACAGAGTGGCTTGCTAGGCCATTTCAAAGGGTATTTTAAGAGTCAAACACATTGCTGTGGGTCTGGAGACACATGTACGCCAGACCAGGTGAGGATGGCAGATTTCCTTCCCTAAAGGACATTAATGAACAATCACCAATGGTTTCATGGTCATCATTAAACTAGTTTTTTAATTCCAGATTTTTTTTAATTGAATTTAAATTTCACCATCTGCCGTGGTGGGATTCGAACCCATGTCCCCAAAGCATTAGCCTGGGTTCTGGATTACTTACACCACTGCTTCCCCGTGGAAACTTCTACATTCAGTGGCATATTTGTGCGGTGCAGAAAGAAAAGCGATTAATAATTTGATCTGTCGATATTCTATTGGGTGTGTGCAGTAAGTATAGTTTTTGTTTGTCTTATGGATGTATGTTTTCCAGAATTAAGATGTTTGGTAGATGACTGCTTATTTACAGCCACTAGATGGTGTTCTTTACATTTTCCAGTTATCTCAAATACCAGTTGTACTTGGATTTAATATTGTGTGTGCTATTTATATTTTTGAAAAATAAAATGAATAACCGGGCATGTAAACTATAGTGGCGGGTCATTTCTTTGCAGAATTGAATGATACAGTGTGGTAAGTATACAAGCTGGGCTTTAGTATGACAATAGCTGAGGTGAACCTCATAAATTACATAAAACTACAGATGCGCATTACTATGCAGAACTGAGATTCATAATTTGATAAATCTCACTTCAACAGAACTTGATACATGTGCAGTCAGTTCTATAATTCTGCATTTGTTGGTGGCACGAATGACTACTTCTTCCTGGTCAAATCCATATGAGGTCAATCTTTCTCCTTTTTTTCATGCTGTGGCTATATTATAGATTCTTGGCGCCGTTAAGAGGTTTGTCATGTTTCTTGTTAAAATGCTAATGTAGGTCATTGTTCAAGTTTTCTATATGTGAATACACAAGACAAGACAGTATTTGTCAGGCTATCTCATGAGACATTTTAGTGCAATAATGAGGGAGTGCTGCATTATCAGGCTACCATCTTTCAGATAGGATGTTGAATAAAGGATGCACCAGGCTGTTCAGTTAAAGGATATGTGACAGTGTTTGAAGAGGAGCAAGGAGTTCTCCTGGTGTCCTGGCTGACACTCCTTCAAGCAAAATTATCCAAAACAGATTATCTTGTTGCTGCTTATAAAATCTTGCTGTGTACAGAATTGACTGTTGGTTTCCCTACATAAGTGACTGCACTTCAAAAGTGATTGGCTGATTAGTGCTTTGGAACAATCGAGGATGTCATGAAGTGCTATATAATCTGTATAAGGTCGTCCTGTGACATATGTAAGAGAACAAGAATAAAAACTTAGGAGGTTAGGCAGCACAGGTGAAGAGAGAAACAGCATTGACGTTTCAGTTCAATGACCTTTTGAAATGTTAACTCTGTTTCTGTCTTCACAGATGCTGCCTGACCTGCTGAGTATTTCCAGCATTTTCTGTTTTTATTTCTGATTTCCAGCATCCACAGTATTTTCTTTTGTAAGAATATTAGCTGGTAGCTAAAATTGTGGCAAGAGGAATGTCACGCAAATAGATTTAGCACTCATCACATTTTGCAAATTAAATCTTAGGCATTTTTTTAACAGAATGTAAATTCCATTATTTTATAGTTTCTACATGCCTTGCCTATTCATTGGAAACTTATTGACCTTTACCTATGGTTAATGTACTCCTAAATGTTCAGGCAGGGTACACAGCTTCATGAAATTTGAGATAATACACACAATCAAATGGCTTCAGATTCAAATTGCTACATTCCCCATTATTATTTAATACTAATCCCAATGAAACAATACCTGATAAAATAAGAAAGAAACCCAAGGATGCTAAAAGTATTGGGGTGAACGTTAACGTAAGTATAGAATGTAATAAATTTTATTTAATGGCAATAGCTGGTAACAGAGGAGTTGAGTCTTTTTCTTAATATCACTGTAGTACAAGATGGTAAGCACTACAGGTGCTAATGCTGAGTTACACTTAATTACATACAGTTTTTAAATACTAGGTTGCTGGGATAGTGGAGGCTTATTAAATGAGCTGAGGAGCTCCTTGACAGAATCGACATCCGTTCTGAAGTTCTTCAGTGGATGTGCTTTCTGCAGAGGACGTAAAGAGAATCATATGATTCTTTGGTGGTGTATGGAAGTGCTTCCATTTTTTTTTATATTTTTGAAGACTCGTGTTTTAGAGTTGTGAAGATAGATACTTTGGAAGACTGAAGTGATTCCATAGATGCTGGACTTTTAAAAAAAAAAAAAAAAATGATCACTGGAAGGACTCTGTTTAAAAACAACTTAGCTGAAGACATGTGACATCCAGTAAATGTTGTTTACAAGAAAAGTGACCTAAGATTTATGGTGCTCAAGAAAGGATTTCATTTTTGTATACTGTTTTGCATCAGTTGAGTTTGTAGCCTGCTGAAAGAAACACTCATCTTTTCTCCACCTCTCTGAGAAACCCTGAAAAAAAATCCAGTGTATGTTAGCTGTAATGCCTGATGCCACATTACGGCTGAGAAGCTTGTGGAAGACTTCCTCTCACCATCTCCTGAACGAACAGCTTCTGAAAAATCCCAATGACATATCTACATGTACTCAGATACTGGACTGTATGCTATCTGGAATAAAACATATCCTTTTTCTTCAAGAATTAACAAGTATTTTGGCCAAAGCATCTTTATTTTTCCTTTAATCTGTGTTTGTGTGTTTGTCGTCATATTTACCGTCATATTTCAAACTGTATATTAAAGCTTTGCATGTTTATTGACTAAGTCTCGTTTTATAATTAATACTTTTGTTGTTTATTAAAGAAACCTGGTTGGTGGATTTTATTCTGAAGCTAAAATAGAATATATAATTGGCCGCATCGGTAACTGGGTAAACATTTAAATATATGTTGTGACCTGTAGAGAAATAGAACTAGAGAAAGACAGAGCAATCCTCCTGCCTTGGTCATAACAGTGGACGTGTCCTGTGGCCTTCTGGGTTGGGGCTGGTTAGGTGGGCTTCTCTGATTCTGGTCTTATAGTATTTCAGGGCTAGTGGAGCAATGCAGGGTTTTCCTACTGAGCAGGAAGAGGAGTGGGAGTTTTGCCCCAGTGTGTAAGCTTGCTGATGTGAACAGACAAATAATTAAATGTTTTATTTTTTTCCTCATTCTGCTATCTTTGTTCTGAGCTCCTGCTGTGTAGCAGCAGTCCATTGTGTGCCATACTAGACTACTCACACCCACTCTGACTCTCAGAAATTGAGCAGATGTCAGAATAGCCCACCTAGATGGAGTCAGCTCACCCCAAGGCAAAAATCAGAAAACTTTACCCAAACTGGGTTACTCAGCTTTAAAAATGCATGTAAGGTTAACCAGATTCTATCACAGTTAATAATTCTGTTCATTAATCCCCAATTGGCTTCTGTACGGTTGGAAAATTGGAATAGTGTCTTACTTGTCAAATAGCTCATATACCCTTGTGGTAGGAGGCTTGACCTCTTTTTATCCCCTGGAAGCCAGCCATTTTTCCTTGCCCTCACTGTTCCTAATGACCTTTTTTGAAATCCGTTCTAGGGATGTGAGTGTCGCTGGCAAGGTCAGCATTTATTGCCCATCCCTTGAGATGGTGGTGGTGAGCTGCCTTCTTGAACTGCTGCAGTGCCTGTGGTGTAGGTACACACACACTGCTGTTAGAAAGAGAGTTTCAGGATTTTGGACCAGCGATATAGTGTTGTCAGAATGGTGTGTGACTTGGAGGGGAAATTGCAGGTGGTGGTTTTCCCATGTGTCTGCTGCCCTTGTTTTTCTAGGTATGGTTGAGGTCGTGGGTTTGAAAGGTGCTGTCGAAGGAGTCTTGGTGCGTTGCTGCAGTGCATCTTATGGATGGTACACACTTTTGCCACTGTGTGTTAGTGGTGCAGGGAATGAATGTTGAAGGTGGTTGGTGGGGTGCCACTCAAGTGGCCTGCTATGTCTTGTATGGTGTCGAGCTTCTTGATTGTTGGAGCTGCACTCATCCATGCAAGTGGAGAGTACTCCATCATACTCCTGCCTTGAGCCTTGTAGTGTAACCTTGGTTGACAGGCTTTGAGAATTGGGGAGGTGAGTTACTCACTGCAAAATTCTCAGCCTCTGACCTGCTCTTATTGCCACAATATTTATATAGTTGGTCCAGTTCAGTTTCTGGTTAATCATAACCAAAGGATGTTGATGGTGAGAAGATTCAGTGATGTTAATACCGTTGGGTTAGATTCTGTTTTGTTGAAGATGGTCATTGCCTGGCGCTTGAGTGGCGCAAGTGTTACTTGCCACTTATCAGCCCAAGCCTGAATGTTGTCCAGGTTTTTTTGCATGCGGGCCAAGATTGCTTCAGGATCTGAGGAGTTGCGAATGGTACTGAATACTGCATCATCAGTGAACAATTCTGAAGGTCATTGATGAAGTAGCTGAAGATGGTTGGTCTAGTACACTGCCCTGAGGAACTCTTGCAATGGTGTCCTGGGGCTGAGATGATTGGCCTCCAACAATCACAACCATTGTCCTTTTGTACTAGGTATGACTCCAAATATTGGAGAGTTCTCCCTCTGATTCCCATTGACTTCAATTTTGCTAGGGCTGCTTGATGCCACACTCGGTCAAATGCTGCCTTGATGTCAGGGCAGTCACTCTCAGCTCACCTCTGGAAATCAGCTCTTTTGACCATGTTTGGACCAAGGTTGTAATGAATCTGGAGCTGAGTGGCCCTGGTGGAATTCAGATTGAGCATTGGTGAGAAGATTGTTGCTGATTAAGTACTGGATGATAGCACTGTTGACGACATTTTCCATCACTTAAGAGTAGACTGATGGGGTGGTAACTGCCTGGATTGGATTTGTCCTGCTTTTTGTGGACAGAACATATCTGGGCAATTTTCCACATTGTCGGATAGATGCCAGTGTTGAGTTGTACTGGAACAGCTTGGCTAAGGGCATTGCTAGTTTTGCAGCACCAGTCTTCAGTACTACAGCCAAGATGTTGTCAGGGCCTATAGCCTTTGCTATATCCATTGCCAAAAGCCATTTGTTGATATCATGTGGGGTCAAATCCATTTGTTTGAAGATTGGCGTCTGTGATGCTGGACATTTCAGGAGGAGATTGCTGAATGCTTCAGCCTTGTCTTTTGCACTGATGTGCTGACTCCCCCGTCATCGAGGATGGGATTGTTTAGAACCAGAGAACCAGAGAAAAGTTACAGCACAGAAAGAGGCCATTCAACCCATCGTGTTTGCGTTGGCTGAAAAAACTAGCTGCTCATTCTAATCCCACCTTGCAGCACCTAGTCTAAGGTCTTGCAGGTTACAGCACTTCAGATGCAGGTACAGGTACCTTTTTAAATGAGTTAAGGGTTTCTGCCTCCAGTACCAATCCGGGCAGTGAATTACAGACACCCACCACCCTCT
The DNA here is from genome assembly GCF_036365525.1 of Heterodontus francisci. Taxonomy (NCBI): domain Eukaryota; kingdom Metazoa; phylum Chordata; class Chondrichthyes; order Heterodontiformes; family Heterodontidae; genus Heterodontus; species Heterodontus francisci. The sequence continues at coordinate 5,482,340 of NC_090388.1, forward strand.
GGGTGAAAAAGTTTTTCTCATGTCCCCTCTAATCCTTCTACCAATCACCTTAAATCTGTGCCCCTTGGTAATTGACCTCTCCGCTAGGGGAAACAGGTCCTTCCTGTCTACTCTACCTAGGCCCCTCATAATTTTGTACACCTCAATTAAGTCACCCCTTAGCCTCCTAAGGAAAACAACCCTAGCCTATCCAATCTTTCCTATAGGTGCAATTGTCAAGTCCTGGCAACATTCTTGTAATTCTCCTCTGTACTCTCTCCAGAGCAATTATGTCCTTTCTGTAATGTGGTGATCAAAACTGTATGCAATACTGTAGCTGTGGCCTAACCAGTGTTTTATACAGTTCCAGCATTACATCCTTGCTTTTGTATTCTTTACTTTGACCAATAAAGGAAAGCCTTCACCACTTTATCTAACTGTCCTCCCACCATCAGGGACCTGTGGACATGCACTCCAAGGTCTCTCACTTCCTTAACACTCTCAATATCTTCCTGTTTATTGTGTATTCCCTTGCTTTGTTTGCCCTCCTCAAATGTATTACCTCACACTTCTCTGGATTGAATTCCATTTGCCACTTTTCCACCTTCTCAACCAAACCATTGATATAATTCTGGAGTCTACAGTTATCTTCTTCACTATCTACTCCACGGCCAATTTTTGTGTCATCTGCAAATTTCCCAATCCATGCCTCCCACATTTAAGTCCAAATCATTAATATATACCACAAACAGCAAGGGATCCAACTCTGAGCCCTGTGGAATGCCACTGGAAACTGCTTTCCATTCGCAAAAATATCAGTCCACCATTTGTTCTTTGTTTCCTGCCAATTTGGGATCCAACTCGCCACGTTTCCAGAATGATTTTCTGACCAGTTTGCCACGTGGGACCTTGTCAAATGGCTTACTAAAATCCACGTAGACCACATCCACTGCACTATCCTCATCAATCCTCCTTGTTACTTCCTCAAAAAAGTCAATTAAGTTTGTAAGACACAACCTTCCCTGATTAATCTGTGCCTTTCTAAGTGACAGTTTATCCTATCTTGGAAGAGCCTCCTCTTCTGTTTAGTTGTTTCAGTGCCTACCACCATTCGCGACTGGGTATGTGGCACAACTGCAGAACTTCAGAGCTTTGCTCTGGTCCATAGGTTGTGGGATCGCTTAGCTCTGTTTCACATGCTACTTCTACTTTTTAGCATGCATGTAGTCCTGTGCTGTAGCTTCACATGCTTATTTTTAGACATGCCTGGTGCTGCTCCTGGCATTCACACCTCATTGAAACATGGTTGGCCCCTGGCTTGATGGTAATGGCAAAATGAGGGGTATGCTGGGCCATGAGGTTACAGATTGTGGTTGAATACAGTTCTGCTGCTGCTGATGGCCCATAGTGCCTCATGGGTGCCCAGTTTTGAGCTGCTAGATCTGTTCTGAGTCTATCTCGTTTAGCACGGTGGTAGTTCCACACAACATGATGGACGGCATCCTCAATGTGAAGTTGGGGACTTCGTCTCCACAAGGACTGTGCGGTGGTCACTCCTACCAACACTGTCATGGACAGATGCATCTGTGACAGGTAAATTGATGCGGACGAGGTCAAGTAGGGTTTTCCTTCTTATTGGTTCTCTCACTGTCTGCCGCAGGCTCAGTCTGGCAGTTATGTCCTTCAGAGCTCGGTCAGTAGTGGTGCTACAAGCCACTCTTGGTGATGGACATGGAAGTCCCCCAGCCAGAGTACATTCTGTGCCCTTGCTTCCTTCAGTGCTTTTTCCAAGTGCTATTCAACATGGATCGGCTGAAGGAGTGCGGTAGGTGGTGATCAGCAGGAGGTTTCCTTGCTCATGTTTGACCTGATGCCATGAAACATCATGGGATCTGTAGTCAATGTTGAGGACTCCTGACTGTTTACCACTGTATCACACCTCTGGTGGATTGGTGATGGAGGAGTCTAGGACATTGGCTTTCAGGTATGATTCTGAGTGTGGGACAGCTCTCCCAATTTTGGCACAAGTCCCCAGATGTTAATGAGGACTTTGCAGAGTACATGGGGGTGGGTGTACCGTTGTCGTTTTCGGTGCATAGTTCAGTGGCAGGTGGTCTGTCTGGTTTTATTCTGTTTCAGCTTTTCTGTAACAGTTTGATACAACTGAGTGGCTTGCCAGGCCATTTCAGAGGGCAGTTAAAAGTCGACTACATTGCTGTGGGTCTGGAGTCACATGTAGGCCAGACCAGGTAAGGATGGCAGATTTCCTCCTCTGAAGGACATTAGTATACCAGTTGGGGTTTTACGATAATCTGACAGTTTCATGACCATTATTAACGAGACTGGCACTTTATTCCATATTTATTTATTAATTTGAATTTAAATTCCCCCATTTGCTGTGGTGGGATTTGAACTCATGTCTCTGGAGCATTAGTCTAGGCCTCTGGATTACTAGTCCAGTAACTATGCTACTGTTCCCCTAGTTGAGAACATTCGCTCCTTATCTTGGGGGAAAATCTACGTGAATCTCATTTTCAGCTGACACTTGATATGGGGAGCAAGTAGGAGAGGAGGTGACTCTGAGAGATAAATAGCAGCGTAGTATTGGTGGACCAATTTGTCTGTTTCTGTGCTGTAATTGAGATTCTGTAGTGTGGTGCTGAATTAAAATTTGAGATTTAGTCAGTTTCGATACTAAATAAGACTGGTAATTCTTGTAGAAGTAAATAAAGGAGATCTAGTGGGATAAAAGATGCATGTCATTTTCCCCTCTTTGCTATTTTGTGGGCAATAGAGCAGACAGTTGTTTTGTTTCTAAGCATCTGCCAGTTTTGTTTGTCTTTCCCTCCAGGAGAAAGTGCCAGGATTTCACCCTTTGCTTCCCACTTCTCATAGTAACTCAGCTGAGATCAGAAACACATGATGAGGGAAAAACTTGTGTCTTCCATTGCCCTACACTGCGTAAGCAGGCACTGCTTTGCTTTGTTCTACACTAATTCCATTTTAACTGAAAAGCAGTTTTAGTTGAGAAGAACTCATTTACCTATTGCAACAGTTGTTCAAATTAATTTCTAGTAAAAAGTATAACTTAAGGTTATAACTTAATTGGAAATAGGTCACAATTCAGGATTTTAAAAATTACATAATCAACATGTATATTCTGTGAAATGGTTCTGTTAATTTCATACTGCTGGCAACCACATAGCTGAATGACATCTTGGCAATGTATCAGTCAGTCACTGTTGGGAGGCTCATCTTTCAATTGTCCTAGCTATTCTTAATCTCTTTCCTTGAAAAGCCTCAACAGTCATGGTAGATCTTTAGTCCTTAGCTAAAGGAATATTTTTAGAGTATCTTGCTAAATTGTACTAAAAATAGTATGGCAATGATTTATTCTGCTCATGGGTTTACCAGTGAACTTGAGCTTGACTCAATGACTATATTCAAACTTGTTTATAGGCTTCCTGTTTTTCAGTGTTTAGTTTTGTTGATATTTGCTGTTTGATTATCTTCCTTTAGTTTTTGCATGTATTCTGCAAGATGTTCTTAATTTGGTGAATGTACCACCACGTGATAAGCTCTCTAATAATGCAAGTCTGATGGTAAACCAACAAACTGGTTTATTTTGTATGAAATATGAGTAGCCTGAATATAGGTTTCCAGTAAGAGGCATCTATGACCATTAACTTTTTGTGCCATATGAAAATGAGAAAATAGATGACCGCCGTTTTTTAAGCAGAACACATTCATAAGCAAGCTATGAAATTAACTGGTTACTGAATTCCTCTTTTATAGGCTGCATGCATTCTTGACTCAGTCTGCATTCAGTCATACAGAGGTGAAAGCGACAAGAAACATTTCAAAGTTTTTAAATACAAAATGTGCATTTTCTTTAAAACTTAGCATTGCTCTAAACAACAAGGATACAATATTAGTGCAGAATAATTCCAGCTGAAAAGCACAACCAGTCAGTCGAGCATTTTTCTGCCTTACTGACTTATGTAACATTTGGCATTTTTATCTCTCTGGCCTGTAATGCATTGTTTTAGTTTATGATATTGATACAATGTCAGAATTTACTTACAAGTAGTTAAACACCTGAGTTGTGCAAGCCATATAGAATGTTTAGTGGAATAGTTCTTGGGTATAAATCGAGGTGAGCCAGTCATTAGGAATATCATAGATTGTTTACTGTATTGCATTAGTTTTGATGCAATGAAATTTGGTAATGCATGCACCTTGATACTTTTTGTCCTTATGATAGAATGTATTTACATTTATTGTGCTTGGTAGGAGAGTTTGATTGAACAGGCATACTTGTGCTGCAAGTTTCCAAACCACCTCCCACTTGATTTTACATCCCCCCCCCCCCCCTCCGACCCCCATCGCCGGGACCAGGCTGGGAGGTGGGGTGTAAGATCTGGGGTTTACTTTAATTTAGTTATAAGACTTGGGTCAATTACAATTACAGTCGAAATTGAGAGAGCAGATCCAAAAGGGACTAACAGCTCAACTAGCTACAAAACCACACTGGTATGAGGGTGCTTTCACAAGCTTCACGGACTTTAAGTTTTCCACAAGCACACAATCGTGATATTTAGCAAAGCGCAATGGTCAGCAGTTGCGTTCACAATGGAACACCGGTCCTCAACCTTCATTTAACTATGGCACCTTGTCTCTTGATTGAAGTCCATCTTCTGTCTTCTTCTGGATGATGATTTTTTCCCCCAAAAATATACTTTATTCATAAAATTTGCAAAATATACATAATAAAACAGTTCGAAACAGTTTAAATTTCACCTTTTGGAAAGTACAGTAGAGATCAGATTCCTTCAATACAGAACATGAGGTGCCTCACAACTCTTGCCATTCCATTTTGTATACCATGTACATTTGCATTACATAGCAAAAACATTTTTGGGGGGTGTATACAGCCCGAGGGGTTTCCCATGAGTCCAGCCCCTCAGTTCACTTTGGCGAGAGGGCCTTACACAGTGGCCTTTCCCCATGGAGCCTTTGCGGCGGCTGCCCTGAGCTTTAGTGCGTCCCTCAGCACGTAGTCCTGGACCTTGGATTGTGCCAGTCTGCAACACTCGGTCGTGGAGAACCCTGTACTGGAAGACCAGCAAGTTTCGGGCAGACCAAAGAGCTTCTTTCACCGAGTTGATGGTCCTGCAGCAACAGTTGATGTTTATCATGGTGTGTGTCCCTGGGAACAGCCCGTAGAGCGCACACTCCTGTGTTACAGAGCTGTTTGGGATAAACCTCGACAAAAACCACTCTGGATGATGATGCTCGTCTTTGGGGTCTTACAAGTTCTTTCTTTATACACGTTTTCCAGCTTGGTTCTGTGCCATATTAGGTAATGCCCCGTTTCTGTTCATCTGATTGGTCAGTCATTAACTAACTGCCCTTCCATGATGATACTTGGAGCCTTGTTTAGGTCATTGTCATTCAGTGGAGCTCCACATTCATGTTTCCTTGCTGTGTGTTCATCAGCAATGACCACTTAATGAGATTGATATGTGCTTGTCCCATTTCACAGCTATTTGGCTGGACGTGTTTACAGTCTTAATAAAAGCAAAATACTGCAGATGCTGGAAATCTGAAATAAAACAAGAAATGCTGGAAATACTCAGCCGGTCTGGCAGCATCTGTGGAGAGAGAAACAGAGTTAATGATTGAGGATAGTGACCCTTCATCAGAACTGGCAGAGCCAGAAATATAATAGGTTTTAAGCAAGTTAAGTGGGGGTGGGGCAAGAGATAACATAGGACAAGGTGTTGATAGGACAAGGTCACTGAGAATAACTGACCAGAAGGTCACGGAGCAAAGGCAAATGGCATGTTAATGGTGTGGTGAAAGACAAAGTGTTAGTACAGAGAGGGTATTAATTGACAGAAAACCGAACAGCCTGGCCCCAAGCACAAACATGAAAAAAACAGTGAGTAGGCGCAGTAGAAACAAACTAAAATAAAATAAACACATAAAAAATAAAAAGGGGGGGCCCGTCATGCTCTGAGATTATTGAACTCAGTGTTCAGTCCGGCAAGCTGTAGTGTGCCTAATCGGTAAATGGGATGCTGTTCCTCGAGCTTGCATTGATGTTTACTGGAACGCTGCAGCAATCCCAGGACAGATGTGGGCATGAGAGCAGTGTTGAAATGGCCAGCAACCGGAACTTGGGTTTTGCTTTCGGGCTGAGCGGAGGTGTTCCGCAAAGAGGTCACCCAAGTCTGCGTTTGGTCTCTCCAATGTAGAGACCACATTGTGAGCAGCGAATACAGTATACTAAATTGAAAGAAGTACAAGTAAATCACTGCTTCACCTGAAAGGAGTGTTTGAGGCCTGGGATAGTGAGGAGAGAGGAGGTAAAAGGGCAGGTATTACACCTCCTGCGATTGCATAGGAAGGTGCCGTGGGAAGGGGACAAGGTGGTGGGGGTAATGGAGGAGTGGACCAGGGTGTCGCGGAGGGAGCGATCCCTTTGGAATGCTGACAGGGGAGGGGAGGGAGAGATGTGTTTGGTAGTGGCATCACACTGGAGGTGGTGGAAATGGCGGAGGATGATCCTTTGGATGTGGAGGCTGGTGGGGTGGAAAGTGAGGACAAGGGTAACCCTGTCGCGGTTCTGGGAGGGAGGGGAAGGGGTGAGGGCAGAGGTGCGGGAAATGGGCCAGACACGGTCGAGGGCCCTGTCAACCACAGTGCGGGGGGAATCCTCGGTTGAGGATAAAGGAAGACATATCAGAAGCACCGTCATGGAAGGTTGCATCGTCAGGGCAGATGCGTCGGAGACTGAGAAACTGGGAGAACGGAATGGAGACCTTACAGGAGGCAGGGTGTGAAGAAGTGAAGGTAGCTGTGGGAGTCGGTGGGCTTATAATGAATATTAGTAGACAGCCTATCACCAGAGATGGAGATCGAAAAGTCGAGGAAGGGAAGGGAAGTGTCAGAGGTGGACTTTGTAAAGGTGAGGGAAGGGTGGAAATTAGAAGCAAAGTTGATAACATTTTCCAGTTCTGGGCGGGAGCAGGAAACGACACTGATACAGTCATCAATGTACCGGAAAAAGAGTTAGGTGAGGGGGTCTGAGTAGGACTGGAACAAGAAATGTTCGACATATCCCACAAAAAGACAGGCATAACTAGGACCCATGCGGGTACCCATTGCAACACCTTTTACTTGAAGGAAGTGAGTGGAGTTGAAGGAGAATTTGTTCAATGTGAGAACAAGTTCAGCCAGGCGGAGGAGGGTGGTGGTGGATGGGGACTGGTTGGGCCTCTGTTCAAGGAAGAAGCGGAGAGCCCTCAAACCGTCCTGGTGGGGGATGGAGTTGTAGAGAGATTGGACGACTATGGTGAAGAGGAGGTGGTTGGGGCAGGAAACTGGAAATTGTCAAAATGACGTAGGGCGTCAGAAGAGTCACGGATGTAGGTGGGAAGAGACTGGACCAGCGGGGAAAAGATGGAGTCAAGATAGGAAGAAATAAGTTCAGTGGGGCAGGAACAGGCTGAAACAATGGGTCTGCCGGGACAGTCCTGTTTGTGGATTTTGGGAGGGCGGTAGAAGCAGGCTGTCCAGGGTTGCGGGACTGAGTCTTTACAGTCTTTACTGGTTAAAAAGTTAACAGACTCCCTGGGCTTATCCACATTCTAACAACTTTTAAACATAGGACACTTACATGATACGAATAAGACCTTTTCATCACTTCTCGACATGTCATGACTTGTGCATAATAGCATTCAGCTGAGTTTATCCCAACATGCTTTTATGCTTAAGTTACAATTTTAACCGATATACTTAAGGATATGACAGATAAGTTCTCAGTACTATAAATGAAATAAACTCAGTCCAATGGGAAGGGCGGGGAGTAAGCATAAAATCAAGTGGAAGTTTGGGGGTGTTGGTGGGGGTGGGGGGTGTTGGTCCATGCCCATCACCTACTTGCCATGCTGCTGTTATACCAGTGGTGGGGGAAGGTGGCAAATGTCCTGCCTGCCCCAGGCCAATTGAGACCCTTAAGTGGCAATTGATTGGGCACAAGGGCCTCTTCCCACCGCCACCTGACGAGGCCGCCAGGTATTACTCCTTGTGGGCTGGGGGTGGCCCTCCTGATCGGGTACCTTGTGCCCCACAGAGGGCTCCCCCCAGCAGCTTGGGCCACCCAGCTGAAACTCTACACCCCACCCTGCTCTTCAACTCCCACCCCTCTCGCCAGGGCCCAGCCAATTGCCCGATCGAGGCCCAAATCCCACTTACCTTCCTGAAGGGCAACATCCATCGTCCTGTTCTTGCGAGGTGCAGTCCCAGCACGATCTACTGCTTCGGGAGGCGCTGCTGGCCCTCTGGTTGGCAGATGTTGTAGGTGGGACTTCCTGCCTCAGAGGGACGGATGTCCCACCCAAGGCCAATTAAGGGCCTGAGCTATGCACAATTGCTGCGTGGCTTTCAGGCCCAGTGAGGGCAGGCTCTCCCCCGACTTTCATCTGGTGGGCGGCGCCACCGCCACAACGTAAAATTCTGGCCGCTCTGTCTTAGGCTACATGCATTCTTGACAGCATTCGGTCATACTTGCTGCTTTCCTTTCCCTCCCTAGAAAGGACTGTTCTTTGATCCCTCCCTCATCTCTGGATATTGAGGATTGGACTGTCAAACCATCAAAGTTGCCACCTTGAATGGTTTGGAAGCTTGCAGCATGAGTATGCTTGTTCAGTCAAGCTCTCTTGCCAAGCATAATAAATGTAAATACATTCTATCATAATAGTAATAAGCACCTAGGACCACACATTATAAAATTATATTGCCTCAAAACTAATGCAGTATGGTAAACAATCTGTGATGTTCCTAATGCCTGGCCAGTTTACACCCAAGAACTATCCCAATCAACATTCTACGTGGCTTGTGCAACTCGGGTGTTTAACTATTTGTAAGTGAATTCTGACATTGTATCAGTATCATAAATTAAAACTAAATGCATTACAGGCCAAAGAGATAAAATGCCAAATGTTACATAAGCCAGTAGGGCAGAAAAATGCACAACTGACCTATTGTGCTTTTCAGCTGGAATTGTTCTGCACTAATATTGTATCCTTTATTGTTTACTATTTAGGCATGATATGAACAATGCTATGTTTTGAAGAAAATGCACATTTTTTTATTTAAAAACTTTGAAATGTTTCTTATAACTTTTACCTCTGTTGTAGTCAGATTTCCAGTTGGAGGATAAAGAAATAACTGCACAGCCTATTAAGTACTTGTTTCAAGTGTAGTTACTGTTGTATTGCTGGCAAGTGTGGCAGCCAGTTTGCCAGAGCAGTGTCCCACTAACAGCAGAGATGAATAGCCAGATAATCTTTTACTGATGTTGGTTGAGATAAATGTTGGTCAGGACACTGTGAGAACTCCCCTGTTCCTCTTTGAATAGTGCCATGCGATCTTTCAGCTGATAGGACATACAGAACCTCAGTTTAACGTCTCATCTGAAAAATGCCATTTCTAACAGTGCAGCATTGCCTCAGTACTGCACTGGAGTGTTAGTCTCAAGAGTGGAAGACCTGATCGAGGTAGAAATTCCTGGCATTTAGAGTGCACACAAAACAGCTTGATATATTTAACTGCAAAGTTAGCCTGTGGTTTTGATTTCACTCTGAGTACCACTTGTTCAGTTCTTTGCTGCTTGATGCAATGTCTCATTGAAATCACTCCATCTGAAATCAAAGAAAGTTCTGATTCTGCAGTATTTCATTGCCAGATTTATCCTTTCTGAATTTTCCTAATTTTGTGAAATGATATCCATTGACACAATATTTATGGACCTATAGATGTGTCATTTTATAAACAGCACCAGGTCATTTTACTTATTGAGGAAGAAATGTGGGATCACTTCTAATTTGGCAAGTTTGTATTTTTATTCTTTAAGTTCCCCAGTCTGTAGTTAACTTAAGGCAAATAGTTAATACTGTTGAATTAAGTCACTGCTGAAGAACACATTGACCTTAGCACGTGTCGGATAGTACAGATGGTGATAAAAATAACCTGCAGATTTAAAATTAAATTAAAAGTACCATGTGTTTCATCTGATTTAGCTCCTGGCACTTTATCAAAGGACTGCTTTTAATATTTAAGACAATTGCAGTTTTTTTGTTATCTTATTCAGTAGTTACAGCACTCCAAAAAGGATGGTGTGGCATTTCCTTCAAATAGCCAATAAATACATCTTACCTCAATCCATACATGTATGAATAAAATGTAAAGTTTTCTGAACCTATCAATTGTTTGTTTTCTGCGCCAATTGTCTCCCCTTCACTCTTCTGAAGTCATTGACTCCTTGCTAGGATCCTATTCAAATCACATCGACCTACAAACTGGTATTTTTTTCCCTTTGCTAATTCTTCCACCGCCTCCAACCCCTTCGACTCTTTGGCTTCCCCATCTGGCCATTGGCCACATCTGAGCCTTTGACGGTCAGTGTTGGCAGGCTGTTTGCAATGTGCAGCGGTGGGGTCACACAGCTGTGTTTGATCCACGTGTGTATGCTTTCTACAGGGGCCACTGGATGGCAATCAGGAGTGGAAACCCTCACCACATTTTCCTTCCCAACGTATGGTATTGATATTAATTGTAGTAACCCTACTGATCTCCATTGAAATCACTTAACTCAGCACAAATTGTGGATTGAATTTGGGGTTTTAATCTTCTTCCCTTCTTTGGCCTCCTTGTCTCGAGAGACAATGGGTAAGCGCCTGGAGGTGGTCAGCTCTGGCGATCGCTGGCAACTGACTCCCACGACTTATGATCAATGTCACAGGACTTCATGTCGCGTTTGCAGACGTCTTTAAAGCGGAGACATGGACGGCTGGTGGGTCTGATACCAGTGGTGAGCTCGCTGTACAATGTGTCTTTGGGGATCCTGCCATCTTCCATGCGGCTCACATGGCCAAGCCATCTCAAGCGCCACTGACTCAGTAGTGTGTATAAGCTGGGGATGTTGGCCGCCTCGAGGACTTCTGTGTTGGAGATACGGTCCTGCCACCTGATGCCAAGGATTCTCCGGAGACAGCGAAGATGGAATGAATTGAGACGTCGCTCTTGGCTGACATACGTTGTCCAGGCCTCGCTGCCATAGAGCAAGGTACTGAGGACACGGGCTTGATTTTATTACCTGTTTTTAATTTGAGATTCACTCCTAAATTAGATAGGGTTATTTATCAACAAACAGTTGCAGCTGAAAATAAAGGGCAACAAGTTCTGAATAGCTGTTCAAATCTGCAATGCTGCCCGTTCATTTAACTATATGTTGAAAAGAAATTGCAAAAATCCTGCAAATGTGTATTACTAGATACACATTTTTTGTATGTGCGCAGGATTTGGAGATTACATTGCAGGATCTGCTATTGCATTTTGACTTCTAATGCTGAGATTTAGATCCATTTTAACTGGCAAATACAATTGTACGCAACTTTCACTTTTTGCAAAATTCTTGATTTTGTTATTGGCTATTTTATCGTGAGCAGTATTACAATTAACAGTTTGTCGTGACAAATTCCCAATATGATTCTTCCTCTCTAGCTGCAGTTGTATTCTGAAGCTGGTGTTGTGCTACTGCTACTTAATGATCCCAGAGATTTTGTGGAACTAACCAAACAGCCTAAGGGTAACATGACTATAGAAGGAAAAGAGATCACAATCAACCCTGTCTATTTACTTTGGGATCTCAGCACCATCAGCCAGGTAGGTCCTTCTAGTTTTCATACAACAGCAAATGTGCAATATGTGTTCTGTTATCTGTATAAAAATACAAAATATTTTAATGATCCAGCACATTTAATTGTTTTAGTGTCAGTATAAATTTTTTGTGGAGTGACTCCATTTTGTTTTGTGAAACAGCAGGAAAGTTTCATTGTGAATAATAGTTGTTGCAGGAATATGTCCACTGTTACGATGGGTGAAAAAGCAAAGTACTGCAGGTGCTGGAAATCTAAAATAAAAACCAGAAATGCTAGAAGCACTCAGTAAGTTAGGTAGCATCTATGGAGAGAAGATGGTAAGGTTACCTTCTGTCCACACATACTGCTTGATCTAAGTGTTTCCGGCATTTTATTCTATATTATACAACAACACCTCTCATTTATATGGCACCTTTAACGTAGTAAAACATCGAACAGGATCGAGGGGGTAAATGGCCTACTCTTGTTCCTATGTTCCTGTAGTCCAGTGGACTGCTGGCCACCCTCCCACATTCTACCCTCCGTGAACTTGAGGTCACCCAAAACTCTGCTGCCCCTGTCCAGACTCGCACCAAGTCCCATTCACCTATCACCCCTGTCCTTGCTGAGCTACAATGGCTCCCGGTTAAGCAATGCCTCAATTTTAAAATTCCCATCCTTGTTTTCAAGTCCCTCCATGGCTTCACCCTTCCCTATCTCTGTAATCTCCTCCAAGCCTATAACTCTCCGAGATATCTTGTGCTCCTCCTTTTCTGGCCTCTTGACTATCCATATTTTAATCACTCCACCGTTGGCAGCCAAATCTTCAGCTACCAAGGCCCTAAGCTGCAGAATTCCCTCCCTATGTCTCTGTTCCTTTAGAACGCTCCTTAAAACCTACCTCTTTGACCATGCTTTTGGTCATCTGCACTAATAACCACTTATGTGGCTCGATGTCAAATTTTGTTTGATTATGCTCCTGTGAAGTGCCTTGTAATGTTTTACTACGTTAAAGACGCTATAGAAACTATTAGTTTTCTTAAAATTGTCCATTTGCAGTTTGCTATTTTCCAATTGATTTACTGGATGATGCTTGTTGCTTATATTTTGTTTGAATGGGATAGAACTCTCTCTTCCATTTATAATTCTTTAAACTATTGTCAATGTGCTATCATTCAGTGAAATTTGTCATTAATATGTTGAGTCACCTGGAAAATCTGGCACACCTGCTATCAAATAACCTAGTTTGATCACATTTTTACAAGTAATTTTGTGGCAGTTTTATTTTTGGATTATTTTACATTACCTGAGACATCCAGCATCTCCTCAAGAGGGCAGCCACGCTTATCCCAATTGCTCTCATAATACTGCTGTTGTTAAGGCTGTGAGCAGATTTATGTGCCCAGTTAAATGCTTGCTTTCTCTCTTCCCCCTGCAATTAGTGGGGCAGTGCTATGCTCTGCTGAAATAGTACCTTTTGACAGCTGAGGTTGGAAGTATGCTGTGTAGGGCAGTATTCGTGTGCACTCACATCATAGCATTCTGGCTTAACATGATCTAATTTTTTGGCGGGTGATCTATGTTTTTTTAACAAACATACCTCTTATTGTGAATTTGAAAACTTTCTGAAAAAGTAGTTGATATGTTTATCTGTAAAATAACTTGCTCTTCAGAAATTGCATTCTTTTAATGTTGATTCATTAAATGTTTTGTTTGTATATTTGTTCTATTAAGCATTTAATATCGTGCTATGGTGTAACTAAACATGAAAATGATCAAAACTGTTAAATTTCAAGCTGTTATAGTGCAATTGGGTTAGCTGTGGAGATAATTTGATCTTACTAAAATTAATTATTGTAGTTACATATACTTGATAGCTGTAACAGAGTAAGTCCATTCATCACCAGCTTCACTCTTCTCCACAAGTCCAAGCAGGATGATGATATTTCAGCCAGTCGATTTGAGGACAATGAAGAACTACGATACTCTTTGCGTTCTGTGGAGAGATATGCACCTTGGATTCGACATGTCTTTATTGTGACAAATGGTCAGATTCCTTCCTGGTTAAATTTGGACAATCCTCGTGTTACAATAGTAACACACCAGGCAAGTTCCTTTTTTATTTTGTATACAGATGTAGGAGTAACATTGCCAAGTAAGATAAAGCTGTAATCCTGTAGGTATAGAGAAATAATGAGCAACAGGATGAAAGGAGACCTATCAAAGTCAATAACAAGTATAAGTAAAACATCCTTGTTTTTTTCTGCTACGGGAGAGATGTATCCCATGATACTGCTCATGCTCCTGCATGAAATTTGACTCCATTTCCTTAACCAACTCTCTCTTGACTTTGCTGATACCATCACCTCCCACTGCTTCTCTTGCAAGTACATTCATACAATTATTGCAATCTGTGTACAATTAAATCTCAACTGTTTTCCTTCCTTCTAACCCTCTTGTTTTTGTATCTGCTGCACACTATGCTGGTGTCTTCAGTGATCTATCCACCAGTGATGCTAAATCCCTTTCCTGTGTCATGTCCTGTGGAATAACACAGTTTAGGTTATATAACTCCTGTTGATTAAGCTTTCTCAATCTCTACATTTGTCCGCTTAATTACATCAGCCATGCTCCCCAACCTGTTGAGGTCCTTTTGTAACTGATGACACTATTGAACTGGCATTCAGTTTTTTCAATTTCGGCCTGTTGTGGAAATGCTTTTCTTAATCAAATTTGGAATATTACATAGGATTGGCTCATTCAATGAATCATGTGTTTTTAGATGCCTTTCACATTTGACCATTTTCCCCTAGGAAATTTTCAGGAATGTAAGCCATTTGCCAACATTTAGTTCTCCGGCTATTGAAACGCACCTACATCGAATTCCAGGCCTTTCTCAAAAGTTCATTTATCTAAATGATGATGTAATGTTTGGAAAGGAAGTGTGGCCTGATGATTTCTTCTCTCATTCTAATGGACAAAAGGTAAGCAGTTCCTTTAAACCAGAAACCGAAAAAGGTGTACCTTTTCAACAAAACGATGTAAATCTAGCATTTGAATGTTGATATCACCTTTGACACAACCAAACCAATAGAATTATTACAATCATTTGGGTAAATTCAGGGATTTGCTTAATGATTTGAAATTATACATTGGTGAGGAAACAGGAAAATACATTTCCTTGTGTAACTTATTTGATAATCTTTACTATAGAACAATATGTTCTGGAGCCAACCAGCGAGCAGGCTATACTAGACCTGGTATAAAAGCAAAATATTGCGGATGCTGGAAATCTGAAATAAAAACAAGAAATGCTGGAACCACTCAGCAGGTCTGGCAGCCTCTGTGGAAAGAGAAGCAGAGTTAACGTTTCGGGTCAGTGACACTGACCTGAAACGTTAACTCTGCTTCTCTTTCCACAGATGCTGCCAGACCTGCTGAATAGTTCCAGCATTTCTTGTTTTTATTATACTATACCTGGTATTGTGCAACGAGATAGGATTAATTAATGACCTCATCGTTGAGGAACCCCTAGGTAGCAGTGATCATAATATGATTGAATTTTACATTCAGTTTGAGGGAGAGAAGAGTGGGTCTAAGACTAGTATTTTAAACTTAAATAAGGGCAATTATGAGGGTATGAAAGCAGAGCTAGCTAAAATGAACTGGCAAATTAGGTTAAGGGATAGGTCAATAGAAATGCAGACATTTAAGGGGATATTTCAGAATACACAGAATAGATGCATTTCAACGAGAAAGAAAAATTCCAAGGATGGGTTCCGCCATCCGTGGTTAATTAAAACAGTTAGAGATAGTATCAGACTTAAAGAAAAAGCCCGTAATTGCGCAAAGATGGGAGGCAGGTCAGAAGATTGGACAGAATATTAAAAACAGCAAAGAATGACTAAAAGATTGATAAGGAAAGTAAAATTAGAGTACGAGAGAAAGCTAGCTAGAAATATAAAGACAGATAGTAAGAGTTTCCACAGATATTTTAAAAAGAAAAGAGTTAACAAAGTGAGCGTTGGTCCTATAGAAAGTGAGTTTGGGAATTAATAATGGATAATCAGGAGATGGCAGATAAATTGAACAAATGTTTTGCATTGGTCTTCACTATTGAGGATACAAGTAACATCCCAGTATTAGCTGTAAGTCAGGAAATGGAAAGGAGGGAGGAACTCAAGAAAACTACAGTCACCAGGGAAGTGGTACTGAACAAATTGTTGGAGCTGCGGGCTGACAAGTCCCCCGGTCCTGATGGACTTCATTCAATGGTGTTAAAAGAAGTGGCTAGTGAGATAGTTGATGTGTTAGTTTTAATTTTCCAAAATTCCCTAAATTCGGGGAAGGTTCCGTTAGATTAGAAAATAGCGAATGTAACTCCTTTATTCAAAAAGGGAAGGAGACAGAAAGCAGGAAACTACAGGCCAGTTAGCTTAACATCTGTCTTAGGGAAAATGTTAGAAGCTATTATTAAAGACGTTATAGCAGGGCATTTAGAAAATTCTAGGTAATCAGGCAGAGTCAACGTGGTTTTGTGAAAGGGAAATCATGTTTAACCAATTTATTGGAGTTACATGTGCTTTGGATAAAGGGGAACTGGTGGATGTATTGTACTTAGATTTCTAGAAGGCATTTGATAAGCTGCCACATCAAAAGCTATTGCAGAAAATACAAGCTCGTGGTGTATGGGGTAACGTATTGGCATGGATAGAAGATTGGCTAGCTAACAGGAAACAGAGAGTAGGCATAAATGGGTCATTTTCTGGTTGGCAAGATGTAACGAGTGGTGTGCCACAGGGATCTGTGCTGGGGCCTCAACTTTTTACAATTTATGTAAATGACTTAGATGAAGGGACCGAAAGTATGGTTGCTAAATTTGCTGTTGACACAAAGATAGATAGGAAAGTAACTTGTGAGGAGGACATAAGGGGGCTACAAAGGGATATAGATGGTTAAGTGAGTGGGCAAAGACCTGGCAAATGGAGTATAATGTGGGAAAGTGGGAAATTGTTCACTTTGGCAGGAAGAATAAAAAAGAAGCATATTATCAAAATGGTGAGAGATTGCAGAGCTCTCGGATGCAGAGGGATCTGGGTGGCCTAGTGCATGAGTCGCAGAAGATTAGTATGCAGGTACAGCACGTAATTAGGAAAGCTAATAGAATGTTATCGTTTTATCGCGAGGGGAATTGAGTACAAAAGTAGGGAGGTTATGCTTCAGCTAAACAGGGCATAGGTGAGACCACATCTGGCGTACTGTACAGTACTGGTCTCCTTATTTAAGGAAGGATGTAAATGCGTTGGAGGCAGTACAGAGAAGGTTTACTGGACTAATGTCTGGAATGGGTGGGCTGTCTTATGAGGAAAGATTGGACAGGCTAGGCTTGTATCCGCTGGAATTTAGTAGAGTAAGAGGCGACTTGATTGAAACATATAAGATCCAGAGGGGTCTTGACAGGGTGGATGTGGAAAGGATGTTTCCCCTTGTGGGAGAATCTAGAACTAGGGGTCACTATTTAAAAATAAGGGGTTGCCCATTTAAGACAGAGATGAGGAGAAATTGTTTCTCTGAGGGTCGTGAGTCTTTGGAATTCTCTTCCTTAAAAGGCAGTGGAAGCAGAGTCTGAATATTTTTAAGGCAGAGGTAGATAGATTCTTGATAAGCAAGGGGGTGAAAGGTTATCGGGAGTAGGTGGAAATGTGGAGTAATCAATTCAGCCATGAACTTCTTGAATGGCGGAGCAGGCTCAAAGGGCCGAGTGGCCTCCTCCTGTTCCTAATTCGTATGTTCATAAAGGATTATGGCTAATTATATTTAGCAATACTTTCAGCTTGTTTGGTTAATAATAAAGAGATACCTTTGAATTTTTAATTTTAGGTTTATCTCACCTGGCCAGTTCCAAATTGTGCTGATGGATGTCCTGGCTCCTGGATTAAAGATGGCTACTGTGATAAAGCTTGCAATAATTCAGCTTGTGACTGGGATGGAGGCGATTGCCTTGGTAGGTTAAACTACTGGTTCTTTTCTCGTAAAATGAGAACAGAAAGAGCCGGAAATACTCGGCAGGTCTGGCAGCATCTGTGGAGAGAGAAACAGAATTAACGTTTCAGGTTTGCGACCCTTCGTCAGAACTGGCAAAAGTTAGAAATGTAACAGTCTTTGAGCAAGTGAAAGTTGGGGTGGGGGGGCAAAGAAGAACAAGAAGGAAGGACTGTGATAGGACAGAAGGGGGGAGAGATTAAATGACAGCTGTCATGGAACAGAATGCAAATGGAGTGCTAAATAGTTGTAGCGAAAGACAAAGCGTGAGTCCAGAGAGAGTGCTAATGTCAGAATAATGAACAGCTCTGCACGAAAGCAAAAGACTAGCACATGGTTAAAATAAATAAATAACTACAAAAAGAATATATATAAAATAAACAAAACAAAAAAAAAATAAGCAAAAAGTAATGGGGCTCATGGTCTGAAATTGTTAAACTCAATATTGAGTCCAGAAGCCTACTCGGAAGATAAGGTGCTGTTTCTTGAGCTTGCGTTGATGTTCACTGGAAGGCTGCAGCAGGACAAAGACAGAAATGTGGGCATGGAAACAAGGTGGAGAATTAAACTGCCAGGCAACCGGAAGCTCGGGATCACACTTGAAGACCGAGCGGAGGTGTTCTGCAAAGCAGTCAGCCAATCTGCGGTGGTCTCCCCGATGTAGAGGAGACCGCACTGTGAGCAGCGAATACAGTATACTAAATTGAAAGAAGTACAAGTAAATTGCTGCTTTACCTGTAAGGAGTGTTTGGAGCCTTGGATGTTGAGGAGAGAGGAGGTAAAAGGGCAGGTATTGCATCACTTGCAATTGCATGGGAAGGGGAAGAGGTGTTGGAGGAGTGGATCAGCTTGTCGGGGAGGGAACGATCCCTTTGGAATGCTGAAGGTGGTGGAAATGGTGGAGGATGATCCTTTGGATGTGGAGGCTGGTGGGGTGGAAAGTGAGGACAAGAGGAACCCTGTTGCAGTTCTGGGAGGGAGGGGAAGGGGTGAGGGCAGAAGTGCGGGAATTGGGTAGGACACGGCTGAGGGCCTTGTCAACCACCGTGCGGGGAATCCTCGATTGAGGAAAAAGGGAGACCTATCAGAGGCGCTGTTGTGGAAGGTTGCAACATCAGAACAGATGTGTCGGAGATGGAGAAACTGAGAGAATGGAATGGAATCCCTACAGGAGTCCAGGTGTGAGGAAGTATAATCAAGGTAGCTGTGGGAGTCGGTGGGATTATAATAAATACTAGTGGACAGCCTATCCCCAGAGATGGAGACAGAGAAGTCAAGGAAGGTAAGTGTCGGAGATTGACTATGTGAAGGTGAGAGAAGGGTGGAAATTGGAAGCAAAGTTGAAGCTCTTTTCTTGTGTCCAGTGTAGCATGACATGGCAGATCCACAAAAGCTGAACAGAGTTTAGAGAGGGAGATGGATTTTCTAAACACTGGCATCTCAGCTGTAACGTTTAGGTACAGACCCAGTTTGTTTGTATAGGCTAAAGAAATGAGGCAGAATCTCAAAATCTGCCTGTCCTCCTTGTTCAACCAGTTTCAAGTAATCTGATGCCTCTCAAGGGGTGGAGGGAGAAGAGAATAATTTGGTCATATTGTTTCTTTAACATGAGAGGAGATGTGATAGAGGTGTTCAAAATTATGAGGGGTCTAGGCAGAGTAGATAGAAACTGTTCCCGTTGGTGAAAGGGTCAAGAATCAGAGAGGATACATTTTAAGGTAATAAAAACAAGAAATGCTGGAAATACTCAGCAGGTCTGGCAGCATCTGTGGAGAGAGAAGCAGAGTTAACGTTTCAGGTCAGTGACCCTTCTTCAGAACTGACAAATATTAGAAATGTAAAAGGTTATAAGCAAGTAAAGCGGGGGTGGGGCAAGAGATAACAAAGGAGAAGGTGTAGATAGGACAAGGCCACAGAATAGCTGACCAGAAGGTTGTGGAGCAAAGGCAAACAATATGTTAATGGTGTGTTGAAAGACAAAGCATTAGTACAGATAGGGCATTAACGGACTGAAAATTGAACAGCCGCATGTACAAACATGAAAGAAAACAGTGGGTAAGCAAACTGAACAAATTAAGATGAAATAAAATAAAATAAACACAAAAAATATTTAAAAAAAGGCAAAAGAAAAAATAACTGAAAATAAAAGTAAAATGGGGGGCCCCATCATGCTCTAAAATGATTGAACTAAATGTTCAGTCCTGCAGGCTGTAGTGTGCCTAATCGATAAATGAGATGCTGTTCCTCGAGCTTGCGTTGATGTTCACTGGAACACTGCAGCAATCCCAGGACAGAGATGTGAGCACGAGAGCAGGGGATAGTGTTGAAATGGCAAGCAGCCGGAAGCTCGGGGTCCTGCTTGCGGACTGAGCGGAGGTGTTCCGCAAAGCGGTCACCCAGTCTGCGTTTGGTCTCCCCAATGTAGAGGAGACCACATTGTGAGCAGCGAATACAGTATGCTACATTGAAAGAAATACAAGTAAATTGCTGCTTCACCTGAAAGGAGTGTTTGGGGCCTGGGATAGTGAGGAGAGAGGAGGTAAATGGGCAGGTATTACACCTCCTGCGATTGCTGGGGAAGGTGCCGTGGGAAGGGGACGAGGTGGTGGGGGTAATGGAGGAGTGGACCAGGGTGTCACGGAGGGAACGATCCCTTCAGAATGCTGAATGGGAAGGGAGGGGAAGATGCGTTTGTTAGTGGCATCATGCTGGAGGTGGCAAGGATGATCCTTAGGATATGGAGGCTGATGGGTGGAAAGTGAGGACAAGGGGAACCCTGTCACGGTTCTGGGAGGGAGGGGAAGGGGTGAGGGCAGACATATCTGAAGCGCTGTTGTGGAAGGTAGCATCATCAGAGCAGATGCGTCAGAGGCGGAGAAACTGGGAGAATGGAATGGAGTCCTTACAGGAGGCAGGGTGTGAAGAAGTGTAGTCGAGGTAGCTGTGGGAGTCGGTGGGCTTATAATGGATATTAGTAGACAGCATATCATCAGAGATGGAGATAGAGAAGTCGAGGAAGGGAAGGGAAGTGTCAGAGATGGACCATGTAAAGGTGAGAGAAGGGTGGAAATTGGAAGCAAGTTTGATAAAGTTTTCCAGTTCGGGGCGGGAGCAGGAAACGGTACCGATACAGTCATCAATGTACCGGAAAAAGAGTTATGGGAGGGGGCCTGGGTAGGACTGGAACAAGGAATGTTCGGCATATCCCACAAAAAGACAGACATAACTAGGACCCATGCGGGTACCCATAGCAACACCTTTTACTTGAAGGAAGTGAGTGGATGTTTTTAAGGTGATTGGCAAAAGATCCAAAGGCGACGTGTGAAAAAGCCTTTTTGCACAGTGAGCGGTTACTATGTGGAATGCACTGCCTGAATGTGTGTAGGCGGATTCATTCGTGGCTTTGGATAAATTTTAAATTGAATAAGCACCTGAAGGAAAACAAATGCGCAGGGCTGCAGGGAAAGGGTGGGGGAGTGGGACTAGCTAAATTGCTCTTGCAGAGAACTGGCAGGGGCTTGACGGGCTGAATGGCCGCCTCCTGTGCTGTAACACATATATTACATTCTATGATTCTTTAGCTGTGCAGCTCTTTGTTGCCATAAAGAAGACTTTGTGGACTCTGCTTTTTTAGTTTTTGTCAGCACTGGTCTGTTGTTTCCCACTGTGGAAAGAGTTTGTTTTTCTCTCATTTATTGATTGGATTGCACACACAGAATTTGTGTCTTCCCAATGGCTAAGGAACAACTGCTAATTAAGATTTTTTTTAGATTTGTTAGTTTGTTTTGGCTGATGCTTCTCCATGTCAGAACAATTCTACCCTGGTAGCATCCAAGGGGTATGTGTACCATTGTCAAGACCATTAAAACTGACTTGAATGCATTGTGATGGCAATTTTATCATGTATGCCTCTAGTTGGCGGCACTCTTCAAATCTGTTGCTTATTAGCTGGCACCGATGAGAGTCAGGGTTCAGTTGCACTTTATGGTGTCTCCTTTCAGGAAAGCTCATGGGAAGAGTGACTATTCCTCAACATATTCACACTTAGAATTTGTTTTTGAGCAGAATAAATCCAACATTTTCAAAGTATGGCTTCATATAACACTATAACTGCAAGCCCTGCTATTTTCACCAAGGGTTGGTAAATTACATCCTGTAGTAATAGACCTATCATATTCACTTGATATGACAATCGGCCATTTCTCAGACATCATTCTAAAGAAAGAAAGAACTTGCATTCTATAGTGTCATTCACAGCCAGTGAATCTGAGCTAGACAATTTTGCCCGTTCTGATCCAGGCAAAGTTGGTTGAGCTTGAGATGTTTGCTTCACTATTTGGAAAAGATCTGCTCCCAGTCTTTTCTTCCCCTCTGCCAAATAATGTTTTGGTTTTCATGGGAAATCCACCTTGAATAGAGATAGGAACCAGGGGACGTGTCTCATCATTGAGTGTTTTTGGTGTTTGTGGGCATGTACATACGACATACAAATTAGGAGCAGAAGTAGGCCATTCAGCCCCTCGAGCCTGCTCCGCCATTCAATAATATCATGGCTCATCGAATTCCACACTCCCATCTACCCCGATAACTTCTGATTTTCTTGCCTAACAAGAATCTATCTACCTCCGCCTTAAAATTATTCAATGACCCCGTCTCCACCACCTGAGGCAGAGAGTTCCAAAGTTGCACAACCCTCAGAGAAAAAATTTTTCCTCATCTCTGACTTAAAAGGGCAACCCCTAATTTTAAGACAGTGCCCCCTAGTTCTGGACTCGCACACGAGAGGAAATATCCTTACCACATCCACCTGGTCAAGACTGTTCAGGATCTTATACACTTCAAACAAGTCTCCCCTCACTCTTCTAAACTCCACTGAAAACAAGCCCAGTCTTTCCAACCTTTCCTCAAGATAACCCGCTCATACTAGGTATCAATCTAGTAAACCTCCTCTGAACTGCCTCCAACGCATTCACATCCTTCCTTAAATAAGACCAAAACTGCACAAAGTATTCAAGATGTAGTCTCACCAATGTCCTGTATAACTGAAGCATAACATCCTTACTTTTATTTTCAATTCCCCTCGTAATAAAGGATAGCATTCCATTTGCCTTCTTTATGACTTGCTGTACCTGCATACTAACGTTTTGTGACTCATGCACTAGAACACCCAGGTCCCTCTGCACTTCAAAATTCTGCAGTCGTTCTCCATTTAAGTAATACTCTTTTTTTATTTGTCCTGCCAAAGTGAACAACTTCACATCTTCCCGCATTATACTGCATCTGCCAGATTTTTGCCCACTCACTCAACCTATCTATAATCGGTCTGCAACCTCCTTATGTCCTCTTCACAACATACTTTCCTACCTATCTTTGTGTCATCTGCAAATTTAGCTACCATGCCATTGCTCCCTCATCTAAGTCATTGATATTAATTGTAAAAGTTGAGGCCCCAGCACAGACCCCTGCGAGACTCCACTCATCACATCCTGCCAATCAGAAAAGGACCCATTTTGTATACTCTGTTTTCTGCCAGTCAGCCAATCTTCTATCCATGCTAATGTGTTATGCCAACACCATGTGTTCCTACTTTGCGCAAAAACCTTTTATGTGGCACTTTGTCAAACGCCTTCTGGAAATCCAAGTGCAGTACACCAACGGGCTCCCCTTTATCCACAGTGCATGTTACTCCTTCAAAGAACTCCAATAAATTGGTCAAACATGATTTCCCGATTACCTTGAGTTTTTCTAAGTGCCCAGCTATAGCCTCTTTAATGATCAATTTCTAACACCTTTCCCACGACAGACATCAAGCTAATTGGCCTTTGGTTACCTGTTTTCTGCCTCCCCCACTTCTTGAATAGAGAGGTTATATTTGCTACTTTCCAGTCTGATGGAATCTTTGCAGAATCTGGCAAATTTTGAAAAATTAACACCAATGTATATACTACCTCATTAGCCACCTCTTTTAAGAGCCTAGGATGAAGTCCATCAGGACCCAGGGACTTGTCAGCCTGCAGCTCCATCAGTTTGCTCAGTACTGTTTCCCTGGTGATTGTAATTTCAGCAAGTTCCTCTCTTCCTTCCAGTTCCTGATTGACAGCTATTACTGGAATGTTTTTGTATCCTCTGTAGTGAAGACAGAAGCAAAATATTTGTTCATTTCATCTGCTATTTCCTTATTAACTACTATTAACTCCCCATTCTCACTCTCAACACTCACTCTTTTCCATTTTAAATACCTGTAGAAACTCTTGATATCTGTTTTTACATTTCTAGCTAGCTTCCTCTCCTACTCTAATTTCTTCCTCCTGATTAACCTTTTAGTCATTCTTTGCTGTTCTTTATATTCTGACCAATGTGGCATTAATATACTAAAGCTGTCTGTCCTCATTATGATTTGCAATGTAAAATCTCTTCAGAGTACTGCAATTAGAGTCATAATGAAACTAGAGTAATTGCAGTGATACTCAATTGCAGAGGACTTGATGAAATAACTTGTCACACATGGTCATGGAATCTGTGATCAATATTGTAAAATAATGTGGAAAAATTACTGCTTTAATCATATGCTTGGTACTTTTATGCATTTCATTAATAGGATGTGGTAACCATTAGGCAAGATATCTGTGTGGTGTGTTTTATTGCCACACCTTAATCTTTCACTTCTTGATTGTATTGTTGTTGTAGTAAGTGAGCAGATATTTAGAGTGCATGCTTTTTAAAAAGTTTTTACAGCTGTAGCTGAACATTCCATACTTCAGTCAATATAAAATTAAACTTGAATTGCAGTAATACAGGCATTAAATTTTAGACTGATTTTTAACTTAAAAAATGATTTTGTGTAAGTATTTGATAGTTCAAAGTAACAGCTCCAGAAAATAATGAGAGTCAGTTGCCATGAACTTTCAATTACTTGGGAACTGTGGTAAACATATTGGCCACACTCAACAAAATGAAATTCAGTACAGCTGTCTCATTAGTTGGCAGGTAACCATTATGGTTAAGGAAGTTTGCTGCCTTTGCTCGGTCAGGAGTTTGTATTCCTTAAAATTGTAACTTTATTGACATTGTATCCTTAAGTAAAAGCAAGGAGGAAATATTATCCTGGCGGCGGGGATCTCGACGTCCGGAGAAACCGACGCTAGGATCCCCACGTCACCTCTTCCATGGAAGGCCTGCCGAATTTAGTGCCAATCAGGCACTTAAGTGGACAGCTGCAGGCCTTCCACAGGATCAAGGACCCCATCGCTGGAAGTACCGCCCTTGCAGGGCCAGTCAGTGGCTGTCTGCTGTAGCACCACCACGGAGGCGGTGGCTGCTGCTGCAGCTGCACCTACTGGAGGCCGAGGAGCATCGCTGGAACCAAGCCTCAGGTAAGTCAGAACAGGAGGGGTCTCGAGGGTTGGGGATCGTGGGGAGGGAGGGTCAGCAGCAAGGGCAAGGGTGTGGCCTTCAGCGGGCCCCCACTTCCTGATGCCGGGTCCCTTGTTCAGGCACTAAATGCCTATTATTAACCCCCCTCCTGCCCCCAGGAGCCTGGAAGCAGCCCTCATGGCTTTCTGTGCCGTGCTTCCCGTGCGGCGACAGGACCCCTTGCTGCATGTCTAATTGTGGCTGCGACAGGAAGAGGTTCTTAATTGGGGGTTAATTGCACAGTTAAGGGCTTCATCTGGTGGCGGGGCCAGAAGGCCCCCCCACTGGCACCATCCCACCCAATTTTATGCTCTCCTCGCCTCCAAACCTGCCGCGGGGGTAGAGCATTAAATCCCCCCCAAATGCCTGGCTGATTTAAAGAAGTGCAATTAGGTGTGACCATTTTCTATAAGTATAATAATTGAATTGAAAAATTCTATTTTTCACTCATTGTGTCTCTTCCTGATTGTGGCTCTCATCTTTTCAGTATCATTGAGGCCAGGTTACAGAAACATGCTTTGGAGTTAAAAGTTCCCACCTTTCCCAATTTGCATTGACGCCAATCTGTGAAATGTGGTAGGAACTAAGGCTCAATTACACAGTGTTATCTTGTGTACTCACCTCAGACATGACCAACAAAGTGGAAGCCCTGATCACAAAGCTAACTAGCTTGTGCTAAATTATAAGTTTTTCTATTTGTTGATCTAACTTGGAGTATTGCTTTAATCCTTAGAGCACTAATAAGTCTTTGCAGCATAAGCATTTTTATCTGTAACCTTGTCATTTATACTTTAAAGTAGGATTTGACAAATATAATAGAACAGTATACTATTCATTTCATGGATTCTTGGCATTTAACTAGTTAATGCTAAAAACTTACTGCAGGAGTGCAGGCTCTAAAGGAGTGGAACATTAAAATTTGTTTGGCATTCATCAACAGGAGTCTTCCACATACACAGAGCCAGAATGGTATCACATGATAGTGAACCACTATACCTGGCCTGGTGACCTGTGTTTTGTTCAAGTAACCAGCGGTTTCCATCAATGAATAGGTTTAAGCATAACTCATATTTATCACAGAAAAAAGATCAGTTATGGATTGTGTCTATATGGACTGTAGTTGGTTTGAAAAGTGCCAATGCTGATCACTAATATTGCATCCTTATCAACTGGACAAGCATAAATCTAAGTCCGCCTTCCAGTTCTAGCACTTCATTTGCTTTTCTGTTTGACATCTCTCAAGCTGCCATCTGTTATGCTCACAACTCAAAGTCATATTGCCGTTTCAGCCATGGATTACAAAAATATCATGAGTTTTATCATTTTGTCTTTGGGAGATAAACAGTGTTCCAAAAGATTGTTTTAAAAATGGGCTGTTTAATGTCAATGGAACATAAATGATTGCTAAATCTGATTATCTCAAATGAAAGATGTTACGGGGATGAATGTGTCCTTTTTACATCTCTGAAGCATGCTTTACTGAGTTAAAGGTGCTAAATCAGTGTAAATTGTGAATCTTTCCATGACCTCATCCCCTCCCTATCTCTGTAACCTACTGCAGCCTTACAACCCTCCCAGATCTCTCTGCTCCTCCAATTCTGGCCTCTTGCGCAACTCCGATTTTCATCACTCCACCATTGCCGGCCATGCCTTCAGCTGCCTGGGCCCTACGTTCTCTACATCTTTCTCCTCTTTTAAGATGCTTTATGAAACCTACCTGTTTGACCAAGTTTTTGGTCATCTGTCCTAATATCTCATTATGTGGCTAGGTGTCAAATTTTGTTTGCTAATACTCCTGTGAAGCACTTTGGGATGTTTTTACTACATTAAAAATGCTATATAAATGCAGGCTGTTGTTTCTCTTTTTTTATTTTGAATAGATTACTAAATATGTTTGATATTGTAATTGCAGGTAATGCTGCAGGTAGCCGTGGCGGTGGTGCTGGAGGTGTGGTGAATGCGCAGGCCTGGCAGTTTGCTGGAGGTCTTCCTGGCGTAACATATTGCAACCAAGGCTGTGCCAACTCCTGGCTGGCTGATAAGTTTTGTGATCAAGCTTGTAATGTCCTATCATGTGGATTTGACGCTGGTGATTGTGGGGAGGGTAAGTGTGAGCCACGGTTTCTCTTGCATCTCTGTTGGAATATGGAGCCTAGATTATAGCAAGGAGGCATCAGATTTGTATGTTAATTAGCTCAGATCAGACTTTCACTGTCTGTATAAAATTCCACCTTGAATGTAGCCTGTGAATTCCCCTGACCCATACTTGATGCTTGATTAGGGCTGTGGAGTCAAACGAAAATCCCTACTTGGCTAAGTACAACATGGATTAGCCTCCTCAGTCTATATTTTTATTGTGAGCGTTACTTGACATCCATGTAACACCATTGCATATACTTTGTTTATATTCCTGGCCTGACACTTATTAATCCAAATTCTTTGTATTTGCAAAATATTTGAAAGAGGAGCAGTGAGCCAGTGCTAAAACTAGAATGAAAACTGTCTGAGAAAGAACAGGATAATCAGGGATGTACGGAGTGTGTTGTCCCTCTGCCTGCCAGCACTGATGATAGATTGAGTGGGTTTACTTTTGGAATTATCAGAAACATCAACATCAGATTGAAATGTGAGTTCTGTTGAACTTGTCTTTCGAAACCAGCACTGGCTCCACGTGGATGCCTAATTTTTTGGATGTGCATTTGTAAGGAAGAGTTAATATGGAAGAAAACTTGCATTTATATTTCAACACATTCTCAGGGCACCCAAGGTACTTCACAGCCAAAGAATTACTTCAACAACACTGTTATGTCGGCAGCCAATTTGTACACAGCAAGGCTCTAATAAATGAGATGAATGATCAGTTAATTGTTTTTGAACAATGGTAGATAAAACAGATAAGTGTGAAGAACTGGAAGGAAAGGTTGGCAGCTCACCCAGATGAATGGTTTTCAAAGCTGTGGAAAATTAGTAACATTAAAATGAGAGAGTGGGACAAGGCTGCACAGATTCAAACAAGTAAGAAGTAAATTTAGGATTGATATTGGGAAGTTCTCTACACTGGGAGTGATCAATATATGGAATGGATTCCTAGATAGAGTGATAGGTGTGAAACTCCTGGAATTACATAAGAAACAATTGGATGCTACGATAGAGGAACTTGATTTCCATGGTAAACGTGGTTTCTAAATGCATGTTATTGTGCACCCTCTTCTCTTCCTCCATCATCTTGGATGAATGAACCAAGACAGGTCAAGTGGCTTCCTCATCCATAATTATCTTGCGATGGTACTGATTGAGGGAGAAGTAATACGCAGAACACCTAGTAACTCCCTGCTCATCTTCAATAGCTTATGTGATCTATTATGTCCATCTTAACAGGTGGATGTGATCTTAGTTTAAAGCCTCTTTTTGTTAAAAAAGGCATCTCTGACCACATTTCCTGGACTAGACTATCCACGCAGTCAGCATTATCTACATGGAGTTTAGCAATGTTTTGACAGGGTCTCATATGGCAGACTGGTCATAAAAGTAAAAGCCCATGGGATTCAAGGGAAAGTGGCAAGTTGGATCCAAAATTTGCTCACTTGCAGGAAGCAAGGGTAAAGGTTGATGGGTGTTTTTGTGACTGGAAGGCCAGTGGGGTTCCACAGGCCTCGGTACTAGGCCCCTTGCTTTTCGTGATATATATCGGCGAATTAGACTTAAATGTAATGTACATGAGTAAGACATTTGCGGGTAATACAAAAATTGGTTGATGGTGACAGTGAGGAAGAAAGCTCTAGATTGTAGGAAGATATCAATGGATTGGTCAATGGGCAGAAAAGTGGCAAATGGAATTCAATATGGAGAAGTGTGAGATAATGCATTTTGGGAAGGTAAACAAGGCAAAGGAATGCACAATAAATTATGGATACTGAGAAGTGAAGATGGGCTGAGGGACCTTGCAGTGATCCCTGAAGGTAGCAGGGCATGTAGGTAAGGTGGCTAAGAAGGATTATGGGGTACTTTATTAGCCGTAGGATAAAATATAAGAGAAGGGAGTTTATGATAGAACTTTATAAAGCACTAATTGGGCCACAGCTAGAGTACTTCGTACATTTCTGGTCACCAAATTACAGGAAGGATGTGATCACAT
Organism: Heterodontus francisci; assembly: GCF_036365525.1. Lineage (NCBI taxonomy): Eukaryota > Metazoa > Chordata > Chondrichthyes > Heterodontiformes > Heterodontidae > Heterodontus > Heterodontus francisci. The sequence goes on from NC_090388.1 coordinate 5,511,617, forward strand.
TAGGGAGGGTTCAGCGGAGATTTACGTACGAGGATGTTTCCAGGTCTGGAGAGCTTTAGCTATGAGGATATATTGGTTAGTGTGGAGTTGTTTTCTTTGGAGCTAAGGAGGCTGAGGAGAGATTTAATTGAAGTGTATAAAATTATGAGGGGTCATGATAGAGTGGGTAGGAAAGTCCTATTTCCTTTAGCAGAGAGGTCAATGACTAGGGGACATAGATTTAAAGGAATTTGTCGAAGGATTAGAGGGAAGTTGAGAAATGTTTTTACCCAAAGGTGGTGGGGGGGTTCTGGAACTCACTATCTGAAAGGATTTTAAAAAATACTTGAATATGCACATGAAGTGCCATGCCCTACTAGGGTATAGACCAAGAGCTGCAAAGTGAAATTAGGCTGGATTGCTCTTTTTCGGCTGCCGTAGACACCATGGGCTGATTGGCCTGTAAATTTATATGATTCTAGGGGATAGTGGAGGCACTATTAATACATGTGTATGCATATATATATAATATATATATAATGAAAACTCATAGAAAAGGGAATACTGCCAGAAGAATAAGGATAGCAAATGTGATTCCTATATCTGGGAATGATAGCCAATTAGCTTAATGTCAGTGGTAGGAAAGATAATTGAACCCTTAGTCAAAGGTGTAATAGAAAACCATCTGAAAATTGAAAATATAATCAAGAGTAATCAACATGGATTTGAAAAGGGAAGGTCATGCTTGTCCAGTCTTGAATTATTTGAAGAAGTAATAGAGTAGATAAGGGCAATACAGTAGATGTAATATATTTGGATTTCCAAATAATCTTCAACAAAGTACTGCATAGTAAACTCATGACTAAGGTCAGAACATTTTCGGCCAGCACAAACACGATGGAAATATTGGGGAACCAAGGGTCTAGTGTGAATAAGAAATTAATATTAAGAAATAGTAGTGGAGAAATTAATGGAACTAAAGGTCGACAAATCCTCTGGACCTGATGGCCTGGATCTTCGGATTTTAAGAGGTAGCTAGAGAGATAGTGGATGCATAAGTTTTGATCTTGAAGAATTCCCTGGATTCTAGAACAGACCCCATGGATTGGAAGGTAGCAAACATAACCCCACAATTTGAGAAAGGAGGAAGGGAGAAACCAGGGAACCTATAGGCCAGTTAGCTGAACATCAGTAGCAGGAAAAATGTTAGAATCTGTTATCAGGAGTGTGGTAACAGGGCACTTAGAAAATCTTATGCATTGGACAGAGTCGACACAGATTTATGAATGGAAAATCGTGTTGGCCAAATTGAGTTTTTTTTTTGAGGTTTTAACTGGTAGGGTAGATAAGGGGGAACCAGTGAATGCGCGCTGTATTTGTCTTTTCAAAAAACAGTTGATAGTGTCAGGCAAGAGGTTATTAGACAAAACTAGGGCTCATGCGATTGGGACTAAGATAGTAGCGTGCTAGAGGATTGATAACGGACAGAAAACAGAGAGTAGGAATAAATGCGTCATTTTTGAGTTGGCAGGCTGTAACTAATGGACTACCACAAGGATCAGTGCTTGGGCCTCAGCCTTTACAATGACTTAGATGAGGGGACCAAGTGTAATGTGTCCCAAGTTGTTGTTGATACAAAGTTAGATGGGAATGTAAGCTGTGAGGATGCAAAGAGACTGCAAAAGGATTTAGTTAGGTTAAATGAATGTCAAGGTCATGGCAGATGGACTATAATGTGGAGAAATGTGGAATTATCCACAGGTGTAGGCCATTCAGCCCATCGAGCCTGCTCTGCCATGCAACACAATCTTGGCTGATCATCTACTTCAATGCCTTTTTCCCACACTATTCCCATATCCCTTTATGTCATTGGTATTTAGAGTCAAGAAATTTCTCCTCTGTCCTAAGTGGCTTCCCCATTATTTTGAAATTGTGTCCCATGGTTCTAGACTGCCCAACCAGGGGAAAGATCTTACCTGCATCTACCCTGTTTATCCCTTTAAGTATTTTGTAGGTTTCAATGAGATCACCTCTCGTTGTTCAAAACGCTAGAGGATACAGGCACAGTTTCCCCAATTTCTCTTCATAGGACAGTCCCGCCATCCCGGGAATAAGTCTGGTGAATCTTCGTTGCACTCCCTCCATGGCAATAATATCCTTCCTAAGCTAAGGGGACCAAAACTGCACACAGTACTCCAGGTGCAATCTAACCAAGGTTCTATCCAATTGAAGCAAGACTTCACTACTCCCATACTCAAATCCTCTTGCGACAAAGGCTAACATACCATTAGCCTTCCGAATTGCTTGCTGCACCTGCATGTTAGCTTTCTATGGCTTATTGACGAGGACACCGAGGTCCCTTTGTACATCTACATTTTCTAACCTCTTACCATTTAAGAAATGGATAACCTCACATTATATTCCATGTGCCATGTTCTTCCCCACTCACTAAGCTGTCCAAATCCCCTTGAAGCCACTTTGCATCTTCCTCACAACACACATTCTCCCTAGTTTTGTGTCATCTGCAAACCTGGAAATATTACATTTGGTCCCCACATCTAAATCATTGATTTTTTAAAAATTCATTCATGGGATGTGGGTGTCGCTGGCCAGGCCAGCATTTATTGCCCATCCCTACTTGCCCTTGAGAAGGTGGTGGTGAGCTGCCTTCTTGAACCGCTGCGGTCCATGTGGGGTAGGTACACCCACAGTGCTGTTAGGAAAGGAGTTCTTGGATTTTGACCCAGCGACAGTGAAGGAACGGTGATATAATTCCAAGTCAGGATGCTGTGTGACTTGGAGGGGAACTTGCAGGTGGTTGCTGCCCTTGTCCTTCTGGTTGGTAGAGGTCGCGGGTTTGGAAGGTGCTGTCTAAGGAGCCTCGGTGCGTTGCTGCAGTTCATCTTGTAGATGGTACACACTGCTGCCACTGTGCGTCGGTGGTGGAGGGAGTGAATGTTTGTAGATGGGGTGCCAATCAAGCGGGCTGCTTTGTCCTGGATAGTGTCGAGCTTCTTGAGTGTTGTTGGAGCTGCCTTCATCCAGGCAAGTGGAGAGTATTCCATCACACTCCTGACTTGTGCCTTGTAGATGGTGGACAGGCTTTGGGAAGACAGGAGGTGAGTTACTCACCGCAGGATTCCTAGCCTCTGACCTGCTCTTGTAACCACGGTATTTATATGGCTACTCCAGTTCAGTTTCAGGTCAATGGAAGCCCCTAGGATGTTGATAGTGGGGAATTCAGCAATGGTAATGCCATTGAATGTCAAGGGGAGATGGCTAGATTCTCTCTTGGAGATGGTCATTGCCTGGCACTTGTGTGGCGCGATTGTTACTTGCCACTTATCAGCCTAAGTCTTGCTGCATTTCTACATGGACTGCTTCAGTATCTGAGGGGTCATGAATGGTGCAATCATCTGCGAACATCCCCACTTCTGATCTTATGATTGAAGGAATGTCATTGATAAAGCAGCTGAAGATGGTTGGGCCAAGGACACTACCCTGAGGAACTCCTGCAGTATTGTCCTGGAGCTCAGATGATTGAGCTGCAACAACCACAACCATCTTCCTTTGCGCTAGGTATGACTCCAACCAGCGGAGGGTTTTCCCCCTGATTCCCATTGACCTCAGTTTTGCGAGGGCTCCTTGATGCCATTTTGTTTAAAATTCATTCATGGGATGTGGGCGTCGCTGGCTAGGCCAGCATTTATTGCCCATCCCTAATTGCCCTTGAGAAGGTGGTGGTGAGCTGCCTTCTTGAACCGCTACAGTCCATGTGGGGTAGGTACACCCACAGTGCTGTTAGGAAGGGAGTTTTTCATTCTGTTTTTTATTGACTTCGTAGCAGTTAGATACAACTGAGTGATTTGCTAGGCCATTTCAGAGGGCATGTAAGAGTCAACCACATTACTGTGGGTCTGGAGTCACATGTAGGCCAGACCAGGTAAGGACAGCAGATTTCCTTCCCTAAAGGATATTAGTGAACCAGATGGGTTTTAACAACAATCAACAGTGGTTTCATGGCCATCATTAGACTAGCTTTTTAATTCCAGATTTATTAATTGAATTAAAATTCCACCTTCTGCCCCCAGAGCAATATGCTGGGTCTCTGGGTTACTAGTCCAGTGACAATACAACTACGCCACCGCCTCCCCTTCCCATACTCGGTCAAGTGCTGCCTTGATGTCAAGGGCAGCCACTCTCACCTCTTGAGTTCTGCTCTTTCTTTTGTCCATGTTTGAACCAAGGCTGTAATGAGGTCAGGAGCTGAGTGGCCCGGATGGTACCCAAACTGAGCGTCACTGAGCAGGCTATTGCTAAGCAAGTGTCGGTTGATGACACCTTCCATCACTTTACTGATGATTGAGAGTAGGCTGATGGGGCGGTAATGGGCTGGGTTGGATTTTTCCTGCTTTTTGTGTACAGGACATACCAGGGCAATTTTCCCCATTGCAGGGTAGATGTCAGTGTTGTAGCTGTAGTGGAACAGCTTGGCTAGGGGTGCGGCAAGTTCTGGAGCTCAGGTCTTCAGTACTATTGCCGGAATATTGTCAGGGCCCATAGCCTTTGCAGTATCCAGTGCCTTCAGTCGTTTCTTGATATCACGCAGAGTGAATCAAATTGGCTGAAGTCTGGCATCTGTGATGCTGGGGACTTCAGGAGGAGGCCGAGATGGATCATCAACTTGGTACTTCTGGCTGAAGATGTTGCAAATGCTTCAGCCTTATCTTTCGCACTGATGTGCTGGGCTCCCCCATCATTGAGGATGGGGATATTTGTGGAGCCACCTCCTCCAGTTAGTTGTTTAATTGTCCACCACCATTCATGGCTGGATATGGCCGGACTGCAGAGCTTAGATCTTATCCGTTGGTTATGGGATCGCTTAGCTTTGTCTGTCATATACTGCTTACGCAGTTTGTAGTTTGCTGTGTTGTAGCTTCACCAGGTTGACACCTCATTTTGAGGTATGCCTGATGCTGCTCCTGGCATGCTCTCCTGCACTCTTCGTTGAACCAAGGTTGGTCTCCTGGTTTGATGATAATGGTAGAGTGGGGGATATGCCGGGCCATGAGGTTACAGATTGTGGTTGAGTACAATTCAGCTGCTGCTAATGTCCCATAGCGCCTCATGGATGCCCAGTTTTGCATTGCTAGATCTGTTCGAAATCTATCCCATTTAGCACGGTGGTAGTGCCACACGACACAAAGGAGGGTATCCTCAATGTGATATATATTGTGAACAGCTGTGGCCCAAGTACTGATCCTTGTGGTACCCTGCTAGTCACAGACTGCCAACGTGAGAAGACCCATTTATTCCTATTCTGTTTACTGCCTGTTAACCAATCCTTAATCCATGCCAGTATATTACCTCCTATCCCATGTGCTTTACTTTTGCTAACCAACCTCCTGTGGAGGACTTTATCAAAAGCCTTCTGATAATCCAAGTATACTATGTCCGACCCCCCTTTATCAATTCTGTTAGCAACATCCTCAAAAAAACTGCCAACAGGTTCATCAAACATGATTGACTATGCCCAATCAGATCATTATTATCCAAGTGTCCATTTATCACATCCTTTAGAATAGATTCTAACATTTTCCCTAATACAGATGTAAGGCTAATAGGTCTGTAGTTCCCTGTTTTCTCTCTCCTTCCCTTCTTAACTAGTGGGGTGACATTTGCGACCTTCCAATCTGCCAGAACCGTTCCAGAATCTATAGAATTTTGGAAGATGATCACCAATGCATCTACTATCTTTATTGCTACCACTTTCAACACTCTGGGATGTAGAATATCAGGTTCTGGGGACTTATCAATTTTCAGCCCCATTAATTTCTCCAATACAACCTTCTTCCTAATACGAATTTCCTTCAATTCCTCATTCTCCCGGGTCCCTTGGATCTCTAATTCTGGGAGATTTCTTGTATCTTCCTCAGTGAAGACAGACACAAAGTAAGCATTTAGCTTCTCTGCTATTTCTGTATTCCCCATTATAAATTCTCCTGACTCTGCCTGTAATGGACCCACATTTGTCTTAACCAAACGTTTCCTTTTTACTTACCTGCAGAAGCTTTTACAGTCTGTTTTTATATTTTTTGCTAGTTTACATTCATATTCTATTCTCCTTTTCTTTATCAGTTTCTTGGTTCTCCTTTGCTGTATTCTAAAATCCTCCCAATCCTAAGGTTTACAACTATTTCTGGCAACTTTATAGGCCTTTTCTTTTAATCTTATACAATCCTTAACTTCCTTTGTTAGCCATGGTTCACTGCCTTCACTTTTAGGGTTTTTGTGCCTTGAAGGAATGTATAGTTGCTGTAAGCTGCGTAATAATTCTTAGAAGACTAACCGTTGTCTATGCACTGTCATACCTTTTAATGTATTTTTCCAATCCATCTCAGCCAATTTGGCTCTCATACCTTCATCATTTCCTTTGTTCAAATTTAACACCCTCGCTTCAGATTGAACTACCTCACTTTCAAACATAATGTAAAATTCTATCATATTATGGTCGCTCATCTCTAAAGGATAGTGCAAGAAGGTGGAATTGAGGTAGATTACCAGCCATAATCTTATTGAATGGTGGAGCAGGCTCAAAGGGTTGACTGGCCTACACCTGCTCCTATTATGTTTCTTGTGTTGTGTAGAACATGTGGAGTCAAAGGACTAAAAGAATGGATTACAAGCTCCAGTCTCATCTCAGCTCCAGGACATCACTGCAGGAGTTCCTCAGGTAGTGTCCTAGGCCCAACCATCTTCAGCTGCTTCATCAATGACCTTCCGTCAATCATAAGGTCAGAAGTGGGGATGTTTGCTGATGATTGCACAATGTTCAGCACCATTCGTGACTCCTCAGATACTGAAGCAGTTTGTGTAGAAATGCAGCAAGACCTGGAAAATATCCAGACTTGGGCTGATAAGTAGCAATAATATTCACGCCACATAAGTGCCTGGAAATGATTATCTCCAACAAGAGAGAATCTAGCCATCTCCCCTTGACATTCAGTGGCATTACGATTGCTGAATCCCCTACTATCAACATCCTAGGGTTACCATTGACAAGAAACTGAACTAGAGTAGCCATGTAAATACAGTGGCAAGTCAAGAGCATGTTGGAGGCTAGGAATCCTGCGGCGAGTAACTCACCTTCTGACTCCCCAAAGCCTGTTCACCATCTACAAGGCACAAGTCAGGGGTGTGATGGAATACTCTCCACTTGCCTGGATGGGTGCAGCTCCAACAACACTCAAGAAACTCGACACCATCCAGGACAAAGCAGCCCACTTTGATTGCACCCCATCCACAAAAATTCACTCCCTCCACCACCGACGTACAGTGCAGCAGTGTGTACCATCTATAAGATACACTGCAGCAATGGACCAAGACTCCTTTGACAGCACCTTCCAAACCTGCAACCTTTACCACCTAGAAGGACAAGGGCAGCAGATGCATGGAAACACCACCACCAGCAAGTTCCCCTCCAAGCCACACACCGTTCTGACTTGGAACTATCTCACCGTTCTGACTTGGAACTATCTCACCGTTCCTTCATTGTCGCTGGGCCAAAATCCTGGAAGTCTCTTCCTAACAACACTGTGGGTGTACCTATCCCACATGGATTGCAGCGGTTCAAGAAGGCAGCTCGCCACCACCTTCTCAAGGGCAATTAGGGATGGCAATAATGCTTCCTTAGCCAGTGATACCCACATCCCCCGAACGAATTAAAAAAAAATTTAACCACATTCTCTCTAATTTTACTTTGTTGTGCACGGCCTGTTTGTTGCACTGCGTGGTTCCTTTAAGATTGCTACGTGGCTGTGCACGTGTGCATTTTAAAGGGAACACTGGCTGTGCAGTCTGTTTAGTGCACTGTGCAGTCTATTCCAGATTGTTATGCTGCCACGCAGTTCAGAACGATTATTGTTTGTGACCCCTCGACCCAGGTCATTTATGAAGATATTAAACAAAAATTATGCATGTCAACTTTTAGCATTAACGTTTATGAAGACAGTTGTAAGCACATGTATTAGTTATTGCATGTTGTATTTGTTTCTGGAAGAGTTATTTTTCCTCTTCAAACCCCAAGCTTTCTGTGCAGATATTTTAATTTATATTTGACTTAAAAAGTGTGTATTTGCTTTCAGTTGATTTTCACTTGTCTGAAATAGGGGGGAAAATCAAAATCTAATGATCAGAAATTTTTTTTGTGTAATTGCTCCTCCTCCTATTAAGGTAGATAAGTCCCCAAAGCCTGATGGGATCTACCCCAGAATACTGAGGGAGGCAGGGAAGAAATTGCTGGGGCCTTGACAGAAATCTTTGAATCCTCATTGGCTATAGGTGAGGTCCCAGAGGACTGGAGAATAGCCAATGTTGTTCCTTTGTTTAAGAAGGGTAGCAAGGATAATCCAGGAAATTATAGGCCGGTGAGCCTTACATCAGTGGTAGGGAAATTAATTGAGAGGATTCTTCGGGACAGGATTTACTCCCATTTTGAAACAAACGAACTTATTAGCGAGAGACAGCATGGTTTTGTGAAGGGGAGGTCGTGTCTTACTAATTTGATTGAGTTTTTTGAGGAAGTGACAAAGATGATTGATGAAGGAAGGGCAGTGGATGTTGTCTATATGGACTTCAGTAAAGCCTTTGACAAGGTCCCTCATGGCAGACTGGTACAAAAGGTGAAGTCACACGGGATCAGAGGTGAGCTGGGAAGATGGATACAGAACTGGCTCGGTCATAGAAGACAGAGGGTAGCAGTGGAAAGGTGCTTTTCTGAATGGAGGGATGTGACGAGTGGTGTTCCGCAGGGATCAGTGCTGGGACCTTTGCTCTTTGTAGTATATATAAATGATTTGGAGGAAAATGTAGCTGGTCTGATTAGTAAGTTTGCGGATGACACAAAGGTTGGTGGAGTTGCGGATAATGATGAGGATTGTCAGAGGATACAGCAGGATATAGATCGGTTGGAGACTTGGGCGGAGAAATGGCAGATGGAGTTTAATACGGACAAATGTGAGGTAATGCATTTTGGAAGGTCTAATGCAGGTGGGAAGTATACAGTAAATGGCAGAACCCTTAGGAGTATTGACAGGCAGAGAGATCTGGGCTTACAGGTCCACAGGTCACTGAAAGTGGCAACGCGGTAGTCAAGAAGGCATACGGCATGCTTGCCTTTATCGGTCGGGGCATAGAGTATACAAATTGGCAAGTCATGCTGCAGCTGTACAGAACTTTAGTTAGGCCACACTTAGAATATTGCGTGCAATTCTGGTTGCCACACTACCAGAAGGATGTGGAGGCTTTGGAGAGGGTACAGAAGAGGTTTACCAGGATGTTGCCTGGTCTGGAGGGCATTAGCTATGAGGAGAGATTGGATAAACTCGGATTGTTTTCACTGGAACGACGGAGGTGGAGGGGCGACATGATAGAGGTTTACAAAGTTATGAGCGGCATGGACAGAGTGGATAATCAGAAGCTTTTTCCCAGGGTGGAAGAGTCAGTTACTAGGGGACATAGGTTTAAGGTGCGAGGGGCAAAGTTTAGAGGGGATGTGCGAGGCAAGTTCTTTACACAGAGGGTGGTGAGTGCCTGGAACGTGCTGCCGGGGGAGGTGGTGGAAGCAGGTACGATAGCGACATTTAATAGGCATCTTGACAATTACTTGAATAGGATGGGAATAGAGGGTTATTTTTTTATTTTTTATTTATTTAGAGATACAGCACTGAAACAGGCCCTTCGGCCCACCGAGTCTGTGCTGACCAACAACCACCCATTTATACTAATTCTACAGTAATCCCATATTCCCTACCACCTACCTACACTCGGGGCAATTTACAATGGCCAATTTACCTATCACCTGCAAGTCTTTGGCTGTGGGAGGAAACCGGAGCACCCGGCGAAAACCCACGCAGTCACAGGGAGAACTTGCAAACTCCGCACAGGCGGTTATGGTCCCCAGAAGTTTACAAAGTTATGAGTGGCATGGACAGAGTGAATAGTCAGAAGCTTTTTCCCAGGGTGGAAGAGTCAGTTACTAGGGGACATAGGTTTAAGGTGCGAGGGGCAAAGTTTAGAGGGGATGTGCGAGGCAAGTTTTTTACACAGAGGGTGGTGAATGCCTGGAACCTGCTGCCAGGGGAGGTGGTGGAAGCAGATACGATAGCAACGTTTAAGAGGCATCTTGACAAATATATGAATAGGAAGGGAATAGAGGGATATGGGCCCCGGACGTGCAAAAGGTGTTAGTTTAGGCAGGCATCAAGATCGGCGCAGGCTTGGAGGGCCGAATGGCCTGTTCCTGTGCTGTACTGTTCTTTGTTCTTGTTCTTTGAGTTCAACAGTGGCTTCTTTACCTAGTGCTCTGCCACCACTTTTTTATGGAGATTTTATTTTCTTAAAGACATTCTTTATTAACTCAGTTTGTTGAACTATTTCTTCCACAGAACACTTTGATCAGATGTATAATGTGAACCTTCTTCTTAATCAGACTCATTACATGCTTCCGAAAGGTGAGGCCTTGCCTTACTTCCGCTTTGAGGGTTTTGCTAACAAAATCACAGAGGCATCATTTATTGATAATGCCATAATTCGCCATGCTTCTGTGGCCAACAAATGGAGGACCATTCATTTGATCATGCACAGAGGAATGAATGCAACTACAATCCATTTCAATTTGACTTTTCTGGATAACCGTGACAAAGAGTTTAAAATGTACCTCACTGTAGATGCTGACACCAGAGAAGGTCAGAAATCAAACCAAACTGTCACTTCAAAGAAAGGAGAAAAGGTTGGAAATCTCACTGCAGCACCACGAGAAACAGAAATTCCATTCAAAGACATTGCTGAAGACCTGCGATTCCCCAAAATTCAAGAAAGGAATTTTGATACATTGAATATCAGTCTTCTAATCGACCTTCAGTTTATTAATATATCACTTCTGCCTGTTGATGTTCAGAAAGAGTTGAAAGAGTTGGATACAAAATTAAAAGATGGTGATATCACACTTAAAGGACACAATCGAACAAAGGTGTTGATTTTGGAACCGTTCAGAAAGCTTGCACATTCTTCAAAACAAAATGGAAGTAAAGACATTGTGTCCCAGCACACAGAAAAGATTACTTTGGTAAAGAATGTAGGCTTATTGGAAAGGGGAGTTGCTGATGGAGGATATGTTAATAAGGATGAAGATGCGAAGAACCACTTCATAGAAAAGCAAGTTGAGAATGGGCTGGTTGGCACAAATGAACAAGCTGGAAATCAAGTGTCTCTAAATTCCTTATTGGCCATGAAAATGAATACTCTATTAAAAAGCCCTGCCAAAGATATGCCAGTGCTCCAAAAAGCTGAAATCAGACCGATCACTTCACAAAAAATTCTTAATATTCTCATACCAAATGACAGCAACAAGTTAAAGCAAGATCAGAATGCAAGAGGAATAGAAAGAAAGTTCAAGCACCAAGAGCAAAGGGATGGAGTGTTGAGAGAGGTTATTGCTGAGGCTGCAGAAATTGAACTTAAAAATAACAGTGCAGGACAAGCCAATAGAAAGCTGCAATATTATGCTGGGAGAAATGCTGGCTTTTTACCTTGGGAAAAGCAAGGATATTTCCGGGATCTATTAGAAGTAAGTAACTTATAAAGTGCACTGTTCACGGTCAACGTAGTAGAAAATTGCCAAAAGAGGGGCTTATATTGTAATAAAACAAAAAAATTATGTTCATTATTTTATGGTGTAGATTTGGTCATTTAGTATCAGGTATGCTGTGGTTTCTCAGAATAAAACCATCATTAGCACTGCATATACTTAAAGGGGAGGGACAGCTTAGAGGAAATTTCTGCTGCCCCAATGGAGACCTACTGGCCAGAATTTTGCATTGGGCAGGTGGCTCCGCCCACTGGCTGAATGTTCGGGGTCAAACCCGCCTCCGCTGGGCCTGTGGAGCCACACTGGGATTTTTTTGCTCCCCAGGCCTTTAATTGGTTTTGGACAGGACTTCCACCTCCTTGAGGCAGGAAGTCCGACCTCATAGAACTGCCGGCGAATAAGCAGGCCAGCAGCTCTTTGTCCCAGCAGCGCCACCGGGAGCGATGGCCACTGCTGGGACTACACACATCGCAAGCATGGTGAAGGACGGCCCTAGAAGACAGGTAAGTTTTTGGGGCCTCACCGGGGGCAATTGTCCAGGCCCCGGCGAGGCAAGGGGTGGGGGGGGGGGGGTCAGTTGGGGGTGGGGGGGGAATGGTGTGTGGCGGGAGTGGCCCTCCATGGGGCACAGAGTGCCTGTTCAGGAGGGCCCCCAGCCCCCAAGAAGGCTGCCAGGTTTTACTTGGGGCCTTTGCTGCCGCCTTGCCGCCCCACCCCCGCTACCATGGGTAAAATACCAACGGCGGCAGGAGGAGGCCCTTAAGTGGCAGTTAATTGGCCACTTAAGGGCCTGGATTGGCCTCGGGCGGGCAGTTTCCCGCTGCCGACCCGTGTAAAATTGCAGCGGGGGCAGGAAGGCGATGGGAACACCCCCGCCCTCACTAACCTTTACGAACCCCCGCCACCAGCCTGCTCGTTGGGGGGGCTGTAAAATTCCGGGCACTATTTTGGATTTCCTTCCCCCCCCCCCCACCAAAGCTGCTTTGGTATGTAATTGATTGGGGGAGTTACCTGCATCCAAGAGCAGCTTCCTCTATTTTAAATGATTGTAGTACCTCTAGTCTGCCCTAAGAATCAACCACATTGTGAATCTGGAGTCACATGTAAGTCAGACCAGGTAAGGACAACAGATTTCCTTCCCTGAAGGACATTAGTGAACCAGATGGGTTTTTAACAGCAATCTATCATTATTAATGACAATGAGACTAGTATTTTATTCCAGATTTATTAATTGAACATAAATTCCTGCGGCTGCTATAGTGGGATTTGAACTCATGTCTCCAGAGCATTACGGGTCTCTGGATTGCTAGTCCAGTAACATTACTACTATGCTTTTTTTTGGTTCATGGCTATGCCAGCATTTATTGCCCATTCCTAATTGCCCTTGAACTGAGTGGCCATTTCAGAGGGCATTAAGAGTTAACCACATTGCTGTGGGTCTGGAATCACATGGAGGCCAGATCACGTGAGGATGGCAGATTTCCTTCCCTAAGGACATTAGTGAACCAGATGTGTTTTTACAACAATCGGCAATGGTTTCACTGTCCAGCATTCTCCAAAATGCTGCATAAAGAAATCTCTCTCAAACTGACTTCACTCATTGCTCACCCTTCGTCTCTGACTCCCGAAACAGAGGACATAGTCTTTCCCTATTCACTACATCAAAACCTTTAATCATTTAAAAACTCTATCTAGTTAGCATTTTTTGCTCCAGTGAAAAGGGCTCCCGGATGTGAATCTTTTTCCTACTATAAGACACAGCAGGGTCTAGAACGAAGAAACATAGATCTAAGATTAACTGCAAGATGTTTAGGACAGAGAACATAAGAAACTTTTTTTTTTACTCAGAAGCCTTTGAGGTTTGGATTGCACCACCAGAGTTGGTAATTGAGGAGAGCATGTCAATGTATAAGAATAGTTTTGATAGGCGGTGGAAGGAAACATTGGAATGAGTGAAGCCATTGTTTTTGGCTCCTGCCCTTACTTCTGATTTCATCACCTTCACTGCCCATTGTCTCAAGCTAAACCAGACTTATTTGCAGCCTCTTATTCAACCTTGTGTCCTCCAATGCACAGATTGCTAGTTCCACCTCCCTAACATTGTTCAACACTGGCCCTTTCTTGGCGCATCTGCTTCTAAAACTCTCATGAATATATATGTCACCTCCAAATTCAACTGTCCACTGCTCTTCAGATTGGCTTCCTAACCTCCACCTTCCTTAAACGTGAACTCATCCCAAAGCTCTACTGCCCATTTCTTATCCTGAACCAAGTGCTGCTCGCCTATCAACTGTGTCTTTGTCGACCTACAATTGTTCCTGGTTCTCCAATGCTCCACTTCAAAATTCTCACACTTATGTTTAAATTCCTTAATGGTCTCATCCCTCCCTAACAAAAACAAGAAATGCTGGATTCACTCAGCAGGTCTGGCAGCATCTGTGGAAAGAGAAGCAGAGTTAACGTTTCGGGTCAGTGACCCTTCTTCGGAACTCCCTATCTCTCTAACTCTCCAGACCTGGCCATAGGTGCAGCAATGCTCCCCTTCTCTCCACCATTGATCGCTGTGCTTTCTGCTCAACCTCAGTGTCCTATCCCTATAACATACCTTTTTGACTATGCCTTTGGTCACTTGTCTTAAGGTTTCTTTTTGCTTTGGCAACCATTTATTTCTAATTATACCTCTGTGAAGAGCCTCGGGATGTTTTTCTATGTTAAAGTTACTATATAAGCACAATTGTTGTTGTATGGAAGGCTTTTTGCAAGGTTGAGGAAGTCCTACTGTTGGAGCAGAGCATAGAGAGCTTTACTCTATATGCTGTACCTACTCTGAGAGTGTTTGCTATCACGGAGTAGAAAAGTAAAATACTTATTTCTCTAGTCCCTGTCTTCCCCTCTTAAGTGGGTGATGTAAAATGAGGGGATTCTAGGGATAGCTGGAATTTAATTTGAATGTTGGCAATATGCTTTGACACTCATGCTGCATGTGTTGGATTGAAAACTAGTCTATGGTTATGCTGTTGATGGTTTCTTTTTATAGTTTATAATTCAATCTTAAAGTATATTTATAATATATTATGCAAAGCGACTAAATATCAGTTCATATCTGAAATGCTGTGCATCTAAAAATTTAGCCTGTAAATCTTATGAGAGAGTTATAAAATTTTACTTCAGGAGGAGGTAAAACTGGAGAAGACACTTGCATACTACACTGACAGTAAACAAATGGGAAGAAAACTCCGAGACACATTTGCAGACTCACTGCGCTATGTAAATAAACTTCTCAATACTAAGTTTGGATTTGCTTCTCGAAAAGTTCCTGCCCACATGCCTCACATGATTGACCGCATTATCATGGACGAACTTCAAGCTATGTGAGATATTAACAATTTTATCTTTCTAGTTTTCATAATGTGTTTTTAATGAAGTACTTATAAGTTCTACCTGCATTTTTTTCATGGGGTTCTAATCTTTGGCCGCAACAGGTTACGACTTTAATTTTAGAACTGGCAAGTAACAAAAATGTGCATGTTTAAAATATATTCGAAGATGTTGTTGAAAATTTGCAGAAATCTTGCCATCTATTGGGAAGATGTATGGTTTTAGTCTGCTAAGCAATGCAGTGTTTAGTACCAAAATTCTGAACTGCTGATAAATGATAACCAACAAAATATAAAACAATTCATGTCTTTTTTTCAAGCTACATATTGTATCAGCAGTTTAAGTTTCTGTGAAAATACATTCTTATGTTTGAAATATTTAAAATACTAGTTAAGGCTTCCTAAGGATGATCTGGATAAAAAAAATTATGTAGCGCTTTTCACGACCACCAGACGCTTCAAAGTGCTTTACAGCCAATGAAGCACTTTTGAAGTGTCACTTGTTGTATTGTAGGGACAGTAGCTGAGTCCAACTGACTAAGAAAGTCTCCAATTCAATTCCAGGTCTGTGCTAAGTTTGCTGCTCACTAGTGGGTGATAGAAGGGGACCTGCAATTGGTCACTTGGCCAAATTCAGCTTGACAGTATGTGTGGGGTATCCCAAATGAGTATGGAATTGCTCTCAGCAATGTGACCACTCTCCTTGTCCCTGGATATATTCGCTGTTTAGTCTTGCATGTAGAATGCCATTTGGGGGGTATTGGTAGGGGTCAGCAATGGTAATTTCAGGAATGAGAAATTTCCCATTGACTACTTCTTCCCAGACAAGTCCAACTTTAAAAAAAAGTCACAGCTGTCAGTTTCACAGCTGACAGGAACAGGAACAGCAGCTTCCAAACTCAGGACAAGTTCGGGTTTTTCTGGAGGGTTCTAATTTTTTTTTTGTTAAAAACCCACCGAAAACTCTGAGCTCGGAAGCTGCTGTTCCCGCTCCCAGCATCTGACAGCTGTGAAACTAATGGCCGTGAGTTTTTTTTTAAAATCCTGTACACAAAAGGCAGGACAAGTCCAACCCGGCCAATTACCGCCCCATTGGTCTACTCTCAATCATCAGTAAAGTGATGGAAGGTGTCATCAACAGTGCCATCAAGTAACACTTGCTTAGCAATAAGCTGCTCAGTGACGCTCAGTTTGGGTTGTGGCAGGGCCACTCAGCTCCTGACGTCATAACAGCCTTGGTTCAAACATGGACAAAAGAGCTGAACTCAAGAGGTGAGGTGAGAGTGACTGCCCTTGACATCAACGCAGCATTTGACCGAGTGTGGCATCAAGGAGCCCTAGCAAAACTGAAGTCAATGGGAATCGGGGGGAAAGCACTTTGCTGGTTGGAGTCATACCTAGCGCAAAGGAAGATGGTTGTGGTTGTTGCAGGTCAATCATCTGAGCTCCAGGACATCACTGCAGAAGTTCCTCAGGGTAGTGTCCTAGGCACAACCATCTTCAGCTGCTTCATCAATGACCTTCCTTCAATCATAATGTCAGAAGTGGGGATGTTCGCTGATGATTGTATAATGTTCAGCATCATTCGTGACTCCTCAGATACTGAAGCAGTCCGTGTAGAAATGCAGCAAGACCTGGACAATATCCAGGCTTGGGCTGATAGGTGGAAAGTAACATTCGCGCCACATAAGTGTCAGGCAATGACCATCTCTAACAAGAGAATCTAGCCATCTCCCCATGACATTCAGTGGCATTACCATTGCCAAATCCCCCACTATCTACATCCTAGAGGCTACCATTGACCAGAAACTGAACTGGAGTAGCCATATAAACACCGTGGCTACATGAGCAGATCAGAGGCTAGGAATTCTGTGGCGAATAACTCACCTTCTGACTCCCCAAAGCCTGTCTACCATTTAAAAAGCACAAGTCAGGAGTGTGATGGATTACTCTCCACTTGCCTGGATGGGTACAGCTCCAACAACACTCAAGAAGTTCGACACCATCTGGACAAAGCAGCCCGCTTGATTGGCACCCCATCCACAAACATTCACTCCCTCCACACTGACGCACAGTTGCAGCAGTGTGCACCATCTACAAGATGCCCTGCATCAACGCACCAAGGCTCCTTAGACAGCACCTTCCAAACCCGCGACCTCGACCACCTAGAAAGACAAGAGCATCAAATGCATGGGAACGCCATCACCTGCATGTTCCCCTCCAAGCCACACACCATCCTGACTTGGAACTATATCGCCGTTCTTTCACTGTCGCTGGGTCAAACTCCTGGAACTCCCTTCATAACACATTGTGGGTGTACCTACCTCACATGGACTGCAGCAGTTCAAGAAGGCAGCTCACCACTACCTTCTCAAGGGCAATTAGGGATGGGCAATAAATGCTGGCATAGCCAGCAGCGCCCACATCCCATGAATGAATTTTTAAAAATCACAAAGCTGCTTTCTACAACTGTCACAGAGAGGGAGGGAGTGGGAGGGGAAATGGATGGACACAGGAGAGAAAGAGTGCAAGGGGAGATGGACACAGAGGGGAGAGAAAGAGATCAAGATCTCACCTAACAGGTGGACATCTATCCAGATACTCCACATCACTACATCAAGTGTGTGAGCAGGCATTGACTACTGTGCAAGCAAAAATAATGCCATGTACTCACCAAATAGGGAGAAATGTGTTTTAAATCGGACTGTGTTTTGATGGTATTAGGTTGACCGCTTTATAAACAAATTAATTGCCCCCAGGTCCGCGGCTGAGTCAGTAATTTTGTCAAATGTCCATGGTGCAACATGTTGGTGCCTATCCCTGGGTATTGGATGGCAACAAGGACTTTAAGGCAGCAAGGAGCCAATTAACTCTAGGAAGGAGAGGTGATGCAAGAAAATTGATAGAAAAGGAACAAAAAATGTATTGGTAGTCATTGATATTTTTGTTATGCTCTGAATTGCTACTGCTTGGGAGCCTAATATTTATTTTCACTTACCGAAATTGTTTTATTTCTGGACAGGTTTCCAAACGCTTTTGACAAGACTTCCAACCATAAAGTTCGTCATTCTGAAGACATGCAGTTTGCATTTTCATATTTTTACTATGTAATGAGTGCACTACAGCCATTAAACTTATCTGATGTTTTTGATGAAGTTGACACAGATCGATCAGGGATCCTCTCTGATCGAGAAATCCGGACGCTAGCAACTAGGATTCATGAGCTCCCGCTAAGCTTGCAGGTAAAGCTTTTGCATCCTATTCAAATTCCTGATTCACCTGATTTGAAAATGGCTGGCTAGCAAGCTTTGTATGCATTGAATTTCAAGAAAAATATATAACAAAAGCATTAGGTTTCACAATTCTATGTGTTGACCACACCAAGGTAATCATTTCAATTTTGGGTTTGGTTTAGAGGAGTGAGCTATGTTCTATAGTTCCCTGTTGTACTTTTGACTCGAGGAGCTGTGCTGGCTAAGTGCATGTTGTGATATCGACTATAAATACTCTGGTTTAAAAAAATGTTGAATGCAGTTTGCTGAGGAATTAAATATAGCTGAGACATTTGAACTGAAATGATATATTAGTCAGTCACCCATGTTGCTGCTCGTGAAACTCAAATAAAAATCAAAACTAAATAGAATTCATTAAAAACATTAAAAATGAAACTATCAATGCTATATTGAAATCATATCCATATAATTATGCAATGAAAAATTAAAAGCACATCTAAAAAAAGTTGAACTGTACTTTATATATAAGCTAACAACCGGAAGCTTTGATATTTGTTGTCGTTAATGACATTGAGGTACAGTGAGGAGCTGCGACCTTGTCGAAGGCCTGAAGTTGAAACTTGCTAAAGACTGGAGGGCACATCTGGACTGGTGAAAAAAATAGTAAATGAGATCATTTTAGCTGATAACCTGAAGTTGTATTGATCAACCAGAAAGGTATAAATTTTATTTTTAAAAACTTGCCTGAAATTGGGTTGAAATAGCTGTGCTAGTGTGACGGGCTTCACTTTAGAATGGGAAATTCCATTGAGGATCACCTAAGCATAATGGGAAATGATAACCGCTAACTGTTGACATTGTGTCATTGGAAAATCCCCTGAGATGTTTACCTATTTCTAAAATGGAATGTGTGAACATATATTTTAATATATTAACTGCATCTAAGATGTTTCCCCTGGCTGGGGAGTCTGGAACCAGGGGACACAATTTCAAAATAAGGGGAAAGCCACTTAGGACAGAGATGAGAAATGTCTTTACTCAGAGGGTTGTGAATCTTTGGAATTCTCTACCCCAGAGGGCTGTGGAAGCTCAGTCATTGAGTATGTTTAAAGCAGAGATTGACAGATTTCTAAATACAAATGACATAAGGGGATATGAGGATAGTGTGGGTCAAAGGCATTGAAGTGGATGATCAGCCATGATATTGAATGGCGGGACAGGCTCGATGGGCTGAATGGCCTACTCCAGCTCCTCTGTTCCTAATATAGTTTAGAGGTCTAAATTTTACGGTAGTTGTGTTAATGTTTTTATATTGCTAATAATTCTTACATTTGATGTGCTGGTGTTCCTTTTTTTTTACTTCATGGTCACTAGAACTGGTTTGAGGATACATGTCTCTTGTGATCAGTCAACATTTCCTATAGTTTAATTGCTGTTTTTATGTACACAGGACTTAACTGGTCTGGAGCAGATGCTGATTAATTGCTCAAAGATGCTTTCCACAAATGCCACTCAAATTGATAGAGTACCTCCAACCCAAGAGGCATATTATGACCCAAACTTGGTAAGAACTTGTCGACTAACCCCCCACCCTTTCAGTCGATGTAATATACTAACAAACATTCTGCTTGGTAAGATCAAACTTTTTTATTGGAGGAGTAACTTTTTTTTATTTTGAGGTTTTCTTATGTATCATGTCCCTTGCCCAACCAAAGGAAGAGTCTGGATATTTGTTTCCAAAATCCTGCTGCTATCTACAAGGCCATTAGGAATTGCACATGTGGGAACCAGAGTGACAGGCTCATGTTGTCCCCTCACCCTTTTTCCACACGGGAGTATTTGGCTTTTCTTCAATGCGTATCTTTTGGTATGATGAAGATTGGAAACTCGCTTGGAACTGTGGGAACGATGCTGCAGCAGGTGGGATCTCTTGAGCTGTGTCCCTGATGGGGAGGTTTTTTTGTCTACAGAGCAATAATTTTATTAACATTTTACAATGCTCTTGTTAAACTGATCTAGCTGAAAACACATCTGTCAGCAAATGATTTGAAACTTCTAATGAGTTTCAGATAAGCATGACTGAATTTCGACCAACATTCCTTTTCAAATAAATATATCATTCTCTGTTGCCACAACAACCATTTTCTATTACTGCGGTAGAATATTTGGAACAATCCAGTTGTGACTTGATGGCCATTTGGTTACATTTGTGAAATGTGAATTACCTTGGAAATAGTGGTAATATAATGCAAGGCATGCAATGTCTTGACATCCTGAATACTGGTTAATTGTTTTTGTGTTCTCTGGGTCTATGCTGAATAACATTCAGCACATGAAGACCAAAGGAAGATGCTTCACTCCTAGTATTTCAGCAGTAGTTTGTATAATAACTTTAGCTGGCTAAATCAATCTTCAAAATGGATGCAAGAAATATAAAAATGAAATAAATTTGAAAAATGGAAACTTCTACTTTTTATTTATGTAGATTTTTAATTAGTGTCATTTTTATCACAACTAAAACAGCTTTAATATATGTAGAACATCACAAAAGCATAAACAAACAAAAATGGATGCCAGGCTAAAGGAGGGAAAGTGGATTATAAGGAGCGTCTTAAAAGAGAGAGAGGTGGAGAGGTTTGGGAGAGAATTCCAGAGAATTTTAATTTAACTTGTAGATAAGAGGGACTTTATTTCAAATTCATTTTAATTTTAATATGGTAAATTCAATTTGCAGGTCTTCTATTTAAGTAACACTTGAATTGCTTTTATAAATCTGTTTTCCACAGCCACCAGTGACTAAAGGACTTGTGATCAACTGCAAATCCATTACTGACTGTATTCGCAAGGCTTACAAGGATAAAAATAAATACAAGTATGTCAAGTAATTGAATACTGTTTTTCCTCTTCAAAATACCATTTGCAAGTATCCAAGCCCAAATTTCGTAACAGTGCAAAAAACCTGTACTATCTTTTGATGTGGAGGATGTTTCTACTAGGAATTAAAACTTTATTTTTCCATTTTGAGCTGCGCTGCTATCAGGCACTCCCAGGCTAGGGGTAGCACTGTTTGTTTCAGGGTTAAACCCCCTCTGCTCAGTAATATGCCATATTATTCATCCTACCTCCAGTACACTAAAGTGAACATTTCTAAGATTTGTCATACCAACCATGCTCGTAACTTCATTGAAAGATTGTCAGTTTATAATGAGGTAGTCAGTTTGTGCATTGTATCTGCTCCCACTGGAAGCTGGGTCGACACTGGCCATATTCATTTCAGAAATAATCATTACAGCTTGCACAGAGGGGATTTTATCCCATTAGTCTGGGTTGAATTCAAGCTTAGGAACTGGAATTCATCTCTTTAACTTTTGTAAACTCCTGTATTGGCTAACCACATGTGCTTAAAATTTCTGCCTGATGGCAAGGCATAGTTTGAGAGCTTTGAAAAGTTATGGGAAAGACCTTTTTCATTCCATTTTATATTGTAGATTTTAATAGTCTATAATATGCTTTGCTGTCAGACCACATTCTTGGACTGATGTTCTCATCCTAGAATGTGAATATGTAAAGGGTCACATTTGTTAAACATTTTGATTAAAAGTTCATGGATTCATTTTCACTTTATCAATACTCAGGTTTGAAATCATGGGCGAAGAGGAGATTGCTTTTAAAATGATTCGGACTAATGTTTCTCATGTTGTTGGCCAATTGGATGACATCCGAAGAAATCCCAGGTATGTATGTGAGAGTAGCTACAGTAAAGAGCATTCCAATGAATGGATTGTTCTATCTGATGCTGTTCTTTATATATTCTTTGCATTGAAACATCTCAAAGCATGCCACACAATGGACTGACTTTTACTAGCTTGGTGGCGGGTTTCAGAGATGGTGGGGCGCATGCGCGGGACTTGCTCCGCGGAGCCACCACGATATTAAATGCGGCAGCTTAATTACGTGGCTGGGGCGGACGCCCCCCCCCCCACCGTAGATGGGGCAGGCGTTCCGTCCCCGGCAATGGCGTCCGGCGCCATTGCACAGGTGTGGCACCATTTTTAAAGGACTTAGAGCCCTAAATGGCAACTTAAATTTTTAAAGGAGCAGTGCATTTAGAAGTATTAAAAATAATTTAAAACATATTTCCAGCCCTCTCCCACCCCCCTGATAGCCTTACATGTCATTCCTGCCCTCTCCCCGCCCCACAATATTTACCTTCAGGACCTGACCTTCCTCTTGCCCCCACCCCCCACAAAGTTCAGAAACCTTTACTCCTTTCCATCACCCCCTCGACCAATCAGTAAGTTTGACCCTGCTCCCCCCACCACTGAAATACTTACCTCCTCCCCACCAGTGTCCCGCATTGGATCTCCGGTTGGGAGATCCAATTGATGTCCTGTCGCTGAGCGGCGGGGGTGGGGGGGAGGTCACCACGAGGCCTCGCCGTTGTGGGTGATATGGGGCGGGGCCTTCCTGTTGTCGAGGCCCATGGTGGGCCTCTCCCCCAGAGGCCTTTTCTCGGGGCCCACCATCATGAGCCCCAACATAGGGGGGGGGGCGGGGGCAATAAAATTCAGCCCAATTAAATATTTTAAAGTGAATGTTAGGTAATGGCTGCATGCCCTCCTTGTGTGTGGTAGTAAACACAATGACTATAAAAGGGTGTGGGATAAAGGTAATGAAATTTGGTCGAATAGATAACTTTTAGAAAACCGTTGCAAGCCTCTTGTGCTATGATTCTACGTGAATAAAGTATGAATTACTTTAAAAAGTTATTTTTCATGTAGGAATAATTTCGATTAGTGGCTAACTTCACGAAGAGATCCAAGTATTTGAACAGTAGATAGGAAAAAGCTCCTGAATGTTTCTTTTTATTCCCTAATGGGACGCATGTGTCACTGGCAAGGTCAGAATTTGTTTCCCACAGAATCACAGAATTGTTACAACATGAAAGGAGGCCATTTGGTCCATCGTATCTGAACTGGCTCTCTGAGTACTTCACTTAGTGCCATTCCCCACCTTCTCCCCATAATTTTGAACATTATTCCTTTTCAAGCAATTATTTAATTCCCTTTTGAATGCCTCGATTGCACCTTCTTCCAATGCACTCTCTGGCAGTGCATTCCTGATCCTAACCACTCGCTGCATGAAAAAGTTTTTCTTCATGTCGCTGTTGCTTCTTTTACCATTTACCTTAAATCTGTGCCCTCTCGTTCTTGATCTTTTCATGAGTGGGAACAGTTTCTCCCTATCTACTCAGCCCATACGCCTCATTATTTTGAATACCTCTATCAATACTCCTGTGAGCCTTTGCTTCTCCAAGGAAAACAGTCCCAACTTCTCCAATCTATCTTGGTAAATTAAGTTTATTTATTTATTGATACAGCACTGAAGCAGGCCCTTCGGCCCACCGAGTCTGTGCCGACCAACAACCACCCATTTATACTAACCCTACATTAATCCCATATTTCCTCCTACTTACCTACACTGGGGGCAATTTACAATGGCCAATTTACCTATCACCTGCAAGTCTTTGGCTGTGGGAGGAAACCGGAGCACCCGGCGAAAACCCATGCGGTCACAGGGAGAACTTGCAAACTCCACACAGGCAGTACCCAGAATCGAACCCGGGTCCCTGGAGCTGTGAGGCTGCGGTGCTAACCACTGCGCCACTGTGCCGTCCCCTAAAGTTCCTCATCCCTGGAACCATTCTCGTGAATCTTTTCAGCATTCTCTCCAATGCCTGCACATCTTCCCTTAAATGCAGCATCCAGAACTGAGGCCAAATTAGTGTCTTATACAAGTTCAACATAACCTCCTTACTCTCGTACTCTATGCCGTATTAATAAAGCCTAGGGTATGGTATGCTTTACTGCCGGTTCTTCCTGCCACCTTCAATGACTTATGCACATATATCCCCAGGTGCCACTGTTCCTGCACCCCCTTTAGAATTGTACCCTTCATTTTATATTGTTTCTCCATGTTCTTTCTACCAAAACGAATCACGTCACATTGAACTTCATTTGCCGCCTGTCCACCCATTCCACCAACTTGTCTAAGTCCTTTGGAAGTTCTGTACTATCCTCCTCAGTTCACAATGCTTCCAAGTTTCGTATCATCTGCAAATTTTGAAATTGTGCCCTCTACACCAAGCTAAGTCGTTATTATGTATCTGGAAGAGCAAGAGTCCCAACACTGACTCCTGCGGAACTTCATTACAAACCTTCCTCCATCCCGAAAAACATCCAGTAATCACTAATCTTTGTTTCCTGTCACTCAGCCAATTTCCTATCCATGTTGCTACTCTCCCTTTTATTCCATAAGCTAAAACTTTGCTGTCAAGTCTGTTGTGTGGCACTGTATCAAATGCCTTTTGGAAGTCCATGTACACCACGTCCCTTCAAAAAGCTCCAAGTTAATTAAACACGATTTTCCCTTAAATTCATGCTGGATTTCCTTAATTAACCCAAGTTTGTCCATGTGACTTAATTTTGTCCCAAATTATTGTTTCTAGAAGTTTCCCCATCACTGAAGTTAAACTGACTGGCCTGTAGTTTCTGAGCTTATCTTTACATCCTTTTTTGAACAAGGGTGTAACATTTGCAATTCTCCAGTCCTCTGGCACCATCCCTGAATCTAAGGAAGACTGGAAAATTATGGCCAATGCCTCTGCAATTTCCACTCTCACTTCCCTCAGTATCCTAGGATGCATCTCATCTGGTCCTGGTATTTTATCCACTTTAATTACAGACAGCCAATCTAATACCACCTCCTTATCAATTTTAAATCCTTTTAGTGCATTAATTAACTCCTGTTTCACCATGGTCTCGGTAGCATCTTCTTCCTTGATAAATCCCTCTTTCGGTCCCTGATCGGCCCTACTTCACCTTTTAACACCCTTGTACTATTTGTATGCCTATAGAAGACTTTGGGATTCCATTTTATGTTAGTTGCCAGTCTCTTTTCATGCTCTCTCTTTGCTTCTCTTATTTGCATTTTTCCTTCCCCTCCTTCTATATGCAGTCTGGTTCTCCATTGGTATTATCTACCTGACATCTGTCATAAGCACAGTTTACAGGAGTGTTATTGTCACTGGACTAGTAACACAGAGACCCAGGGTATTGCCCTGGGGACGTGGGTTCGAATCCCACCACAGCAGAAGGTGGAATTTGAATTCAATTAATAAATCTGGAATTAAAAACTAGTCTAATGGCCATGAAACCATTGTTGATTGTTGTAAAAACCCATCTGGTTCACTAATGTCCTTTGGGAAGGAAATCTGTCCATACCTGGGTCTGGCCTACATGTGACTCCAAACCCACAGCAATGTGGTTGACTCTTAAATGCCCTCTGAAATGGCCTAGCAAGCCACTCAGTTGTATCTTACCACTACAAAGCATCTGCATCTGTTCATGAAACCGGATGGACCACCCAGCATCGACCTAGGCACCAGAAACGACAATGGAAAATCCAAGCAACAGCCTGACATAGTCATACTCACAGAATCATACCTTACAGACAATGATCCAGACACCGCCATCACCATCCCCGGGTATGTCGTGTCCCACTGGCAGGACAGACCCAACAGAGGTGGCAGCACAGTGGTATACAGTTGGGAGGGAGTTGCCCTGGGAATCCTCAACATCAGCTCCGGACCCCACGAAGTCTCATGGCATCAGGTCAAATATGGGCAAGGAAACCTCCTGCTGATTATCACCTCCTGCTCTCCCTCAGCTGATGCATCAGTACGGGCGGCACAGTGGCTGAGTGGTTAGCACCGCAGCCTCACAGCTCCAGCAACCTGGATTCAATTCTGGGTACTGCCTGTGTGGAGTTTGCAAGTTCTCCCTGTGTCTGCGTGGGTTTTCTCCGGGTGCTCCGGTTTCCTCCCACAAGCCAAGAGACTTGCAGGTTGGTAGGTAAATTGGCCATTATAAATTGCCCCTAGTATAGGTAGGTGGTAGGGAAATATATAGGGACAGGTGGGGATGTGGTAGGAATATGGGATTAGTGTAGGATTAGTATAAATGGGTGGTTGATGGTCGGCACAGACTCGGTGGGCCGAAGGGCCTGTTTCAGTGCTGCATCTCTAAACTAAACTAAACTGCTCCTCCATGTTGAACACCACTTGGAGGAAACACTGAGGGTGGCAAGTGTGCAGAATGTACTCTGGGTGGGGGACTTCAATGTCCATCACCAAGAGTGGTTCAGTAGCACCACTGCTAGCCGAGTCCTAAGTGACATAGCTGCTAGACTGGATTTGCGGCAGGTGGTGCGGGAGCCAACAAGAGGGAAAATCCTACTTGATCTCGTCCACACCAATCTGCCTGCCGCAGATGCATTGGTCCATTACAGTATTGGTAGGAGTGACCACGCACAGTCCTTGCGGAGACGGAGTCCCATCTTCGCATTGAGGATACCATCCATCATGTTGTGTGGCACTACCACTATGCTAAATGGGATAGATTTCGAACAGATCTCGCAATGCAAAAGTGTGCATCCGTGAGATGCTGTAGGCCAACAGCAGCAGCAGAATTGTACTCAACCACAATCTGTAACCTCATGGCCCGGCATATCCCCCACACCACCATTACCATCAAGCCAGGAGACCAACCCTGGTTCAATGAAGAGTGCAGGAGGGCATACCAGGAGCAGCACCAGGCATGCTTCAAAATGAGGTGTTAACCTGGTGAAGCAACAACCCAGGACTACGTGTGTGCTAAACTGCGTAAGCAGCATGCGATAGAGAGTGCTAAGCGATTCCATAACCAACGGATATGATCTAAGCTTTGCAGTCCTGCCACATCCAGTCGTGAATGGTGGTGGACAATTAACTGACAGGAGGAGGTGGCTCCACAAATATCTCCATCCTCAATGATAGGGGAGACCAGTAATTCAGTGAAAAAGATGAGGCTGAAGCATTTGCAACAATCTTCAGCCAGAAGTGCCGAGTTGATGATCCATCTCGGCCTGCTCCTGAACTCCCCAGCATCACAGATGCCAGTCTTCAGCCAATTTGGTTCACTCCGCGTGAAATCAAGAAACTATTGAAGGCACTGAATTCTGCAAAGACTATAGGCCCTGACAATATTCCGGCAATAGGACCGCAGACTCCAGAACTTGCCGCGCTCCTAGTCAATCTGTTCCAGTACAGCTACAATACTGGCATCTACCCTGCAATGCGAAAAATTGCCCAGGTAGGTCCTGTCCACAAAAAGCAAGACATGTCCAGCCTGGCCAATTACCTCCCCATATGTCTACTCTCAATCATCAGTAACGTGATGGAAGGTATCATCGACAGTGCCATCAGGCAGCACTTGGTTCGCAATAACTTGCTCACTGACGTTCAGTTTGGGTTCTGCCAGGGCCACTCAGCTCCTGACCTGATTACAGCCTTGGTTCAAACATGGACAAAAGGGATGAACTCCAGAGGTGAGGTGAGAGTGACTGCCCTTGACGTCAAGGCAGCTTTTGACCGAGTATGGCATCAAGGAACCCTAGCAAAACTGGAGTCAGTGGGAATCGGGGAAAACTCTTCGCTGGTTGGAATCATACCTAGCGCAAAGGAAGATGATTGTGGTTGTTGGAGGTCAATCATCTGAGTTCCAGGACATCATTGCAGGCGTTCCTCAGGGTAGTGTCATAGGCCCAACCATCTTCAGCTGCTTTATCAATGACCTTCCTTCAATCGTCAGAAGTGGGGATGTTCGCTGATGATGTACAATGTTCAGCACCATTCGTGACTCCTCAGATAGTGAAGCAGTCTGTGTAGAAATGCAGCAAGAGCTGGATAATATCCAGGCTTGGACTGATAAGTGGCAAGTAAAATTCGCGCCACACAAGTGCCAGACCATGACCATCTTCAACAGGAGAGAATCTAACCATCTCCCCTTGACATTCAATGGCATTACGATTGCTGAATCCCCCACTATCAACATCCTGGGAGTGACCATTGACCAGAAACTGAACTGGAGTAGTCATATAAATACTGTGGCCACAAGAGCAGGTCAGAGGCTAGCCAACCTGCGGCGAGTAACTCACCTGACTCCCCAAAGCCTGTCCACCATCTACAAGGCACAAGTCAGAAGTATGATGGAATATTCTCCACTTGCCTGGATGGGTGCAGCTCCATAGAAACATAGAAAATAGGAGCAGGAGTAGGCCATTCGGCCCTTTGTGCCTGCTGCGCCATTCATTATGATCGTGGCTGATCATTCAACTCTGTAACCTGTTCCCGCTTTCTCCCCATACCGTCGTATCCCTTTCGACCCAAGAGCTATATCTAACACCCTCTTGAAAACATACAATGTTCTGGCCTCAACTGCTTTCTGTGGTAGTGAATTCCACAGGCTCACCACTCTCTGGGTGAAGAAATTTCTCCTCATCTCGATCCTGAAAGGTTTACCCCGTATCCTTAGACTATGACCCCTGGTTCTGGACTCCCCCACCATCAGGAACATCCTTCCTGCATCTACCCTGTCAAGTCCTGTTAGAATTTTATAGGTTTCTATGAGATCCACCCCACTCTTCTGAACTCCAGCAAATATAATCCTAACCGACTCAATCGCTCCTCATACGTCAGTCCCGCCATCCCAGGAATCAGTCTGGTAAACCTTCGCTGCACGCCCTATATAGCAAGAACATCCTTCCTCAGATAAGGAGACCAAAACTGCATACAATATTCCAGGTGTGGCCTCACCAAGGCCCTGTATAATTGCAGCAAGTCATCCCTGCTCCTGTACTCGAATCCTCTCGCTATGAAGGCCAACATACCATTTGCCTTTTTTACCACCTGTTGGATCTGTATGCTTACCTTCAGCGACTTGTGTACAAGAACACCCAGGTCTCACTGCATATTCCCCTCTCTCAGATTATAGCCATTCAGATAATCTACTTTCCTGTTTTTACTACCAAAGTGGATACCCTCACATTTATCCACATTATACTGCATCTGCCATGCATTAGCCCACTCACTCAACTTGTCCAAATCACCCTGAAGCGCCTCTGCATCCTCCTCAAAACTCACCCTCCTACCCAGTTTTGTGTCATCTGCAAATTGTAGATATTTAGTTCCCTCATCTAAATCATTAATATATATTGTGAATAGCTGGGGTCCTAGCACCCATCCCTGTGGTACCCCACTAGTTACTGCCTGCCATTCGGAAAAAGACCCATTTATCTCTACTGTTTGTTTCCTGTCTGCCAACCAATTTTCTATCCATCGCAATGCACTATCCCCATCCGATGCGTTTTAATTTTACATGCTAATCTCTTATGTGGGACTTTGTTGAAAGCCTTCTGAAAGTCAAAATGAACCACATCCACTGGCTCCCCCTCAACAACTCTACTAGTTACATCCTCGAAGAATTCTAGTAGATTTGTCAAGCATGATTTCCCTTTCATAAATCCATGCTGACTCTGCCCGATTCTACCACTGTTTTCTAAGTGCTCTGCTATAAAATCTTTGATAATGGACTCTAGGATTTTCCCCACGCCGACGTCAGGCTGACTGGTCTATAATTCCCTGCTTTCTCTCTACCTCCTTTTTTAAATAGTGGGGTTACATTAGCTACCCTCTATCTGTAGGAACTGTTCCAGAGTCTATAGAATTGTGGAAGTTGACCACCAATGCATCCACTATTTCAAGGGCCACTTTCTTAAGTATTCTGGGATGCATACTATCAGGCCCTGGGGATTTATCGGCCTTCAATCCCATCAGTTTCCCCAACACCATTTCTCTACTAATACTGATTTCCTTCACTTTCTCTCTCTCACTAAACCCGGTGTTCCCCAACATTTCTGGTATGATATTTGTGTCCTCCATTGTGAAGACAGAACCAAAGTATGCATTTAGTTGGTCAGCCATTTCTTTGTTCCGCATCATAAATTCCCCTCTTTCTGACTGTAAGGGACCTACATTTGTCTTCACCAATCTTTTTCTCTTCACATACCTATAGAAACTTTGACAGTCAGTTTTTATGTTCCCTGCAAGCTTGCTCTCGTACTCTATTTTCCCCTTCTTAATCAATCCCTTGGTCCTCCTTTACTGAATTTTAAACTGCTTCCAATCCTCAGGTCTGTTTGTTCTGGCAGATTTATATGCCTCTTCCTTGGATTTAATACTATCTCTTATTTCCCTTGTAAGCCATGGTTTGGCTACCTTCCCTGTTTTACTTTTGCGCCAGACAGGGATTAACAATTGTTGCAGTTCATCCATGCACTCTTTAAATGTTTGCCATTGCCTATCCACAGTCATCCCTTTACGTAACGTTTCCTAATCCGTCATAGCCAACTCGCGCCTCATACCTTCGTAGTTTCCTTTACTAAGATTCAGGAGCGTAGTCTCAGAATCAACTACGCCACTCTCCACCTTGATGAGGAATTCTATCATATTATGGTCGCTCGTCCCCAAGGGGTCTTGCACCACTAGATTGTCAATTATTCCTGTCTCATTACACAATACCCAGTCTAGGATGGCCTGTTCTCTCAATGGTTCCTCAACGTATTGGTCCAGAAAGCCATCCCGTATACACTCCAAAAATTCCTCCTCTACGGTATTGTGACTAATTTGATTTGTCCAATCTATATGCAGATTAACGTCACCCATAAATACAAATGTTCCTTTATCGCATGCGTCTCTAATTTCCTGGTTTAATGGCATTCCCAACATCACCACTACAGTTTGGGGGTCTATATACAACCCCCACTGACGTTTTTTGCCCCTTAATGTTTCTCAGCTCTACCCATACAGATTCCACATCGTCAGAGCTGATATCTTTCCTCACTATTGCGTTAATTTCCTCTTTAACCAGCAATGCAACTCCACTGTCTTTTGCTTTTTTTTTGTTCTTCCTAAATACTGAATACCCCTGGATGTTCATTTCCCATCCCTGGTCACCTTGCAGCCATGTCTCTGTAATTCCAACTATATCATACCCGTTTACATCTATTTGCGCGATTAATTCATCCAATTTATTGCAAATGCTCTGCGCGTTAAGGCCCAAAGCCTTAAGGCTTGTCTTTTTAATATTACTTGTCCCCTTCCCACTATTTTTCACTGTGGCCCTGTTTGATTCTAGCCCTTGATTTCTCTGCTGATCACTTTTCTTATTCCCCTTACTGTCTTTTGTTCTTGTCTTTGATCCCCCCTCCTCTGACTCCTTGCGAAGGTTCCCATCCCCCTGCTATTTTCGTTTCAACCCTCCCTAACCACTCTAGCAAATACTCCCCCTAGGACATCAGTCCCGGTCCTGCCCAGGTGTAACCCGTCCAGTTTGTACTGGTCCCACCTCCCCCAGAACCGGTCCCAATGTCCCAGGAATCTAAAACCCTCCCCCTCACACCATCTCTTCAGCCACGTATTCATCTGATATATCCTGCTATTTCTACCCTGACTAGCACGTGGCACTGGTGGTAATCCTGAGATCACTACCTTTGAGGTCCTGCTTTTCAACTTACTTCCTAGCTCCCTATATTCTGCTTTTAGGACCTCATCCTTTTTTTTTTTACCTACATCGTTTGTACCAATGTGTACCACGACCACTGGCTGTTCACCCTCCCCCTTCAGAATGTCCTGTAACCGCTGAGACATCCTTGACCCTAGCACCAGGGAGGCAACATGCCATCCTGGAGTCTCTTTTATGGCCACAGAAACGCCTATCCAGTCCCCTTACAATTATATCCCCTATAACTATTGCATTCCCACACTTTTTACTCCTCCCCTGTGCAGCAGAGCCGACCGTGGTTCAACGAATTGGGCTGTTGCTGCTTACCCCGAGAGGCCATTCCCCCCAACAGTATCCAGAGTAGTATATCTGTTTTGCAGGGGAATAGCCACAGGATGTTCCTGAACTGCCTGCCTAGTCCTCTTGCTCTGCCTGGTGGTCACCCATTCCCTTCCTGCCTGTGGAGTCTGAGCATGCAGTGTGACCACCTCTCTATACGTGCTATCCACGATACTCTCCGCCACATGGATGCTCCACAGTGTTCCCAGCTGCCGCTCCAACAATACTCAAGAAGCTTGACACCATCCAGGACAAAGCAGCCCACTTGATTGGCACCCCATGAACAAACATTCACTCCCTCCACCACCGATGCACAGTGGCAGCAGTGTGTGCCATCTACAAGATGCACTGCAGCAACGCACCAAGGCTCCTTAGACACCACCTAGAAGGACAAGGGCAGCAAATGCATGGGAACGCCACCACCTGCAGGTTTCTCTCCAAGCCACACACCATCCTGATTTGGAACTATATCGCCGTTCCTTCACTGTCGCTGGGTCAAAATCCTGGAACTCCCTTCCTAACAGCACTGTGGGTATACCTACCTACATGAACTGCAGTGGTTCAAGAAACAGTTCACCACCATCGTCTCATGGGCAATTAGGGTTGTGCAATAAATGCTGGCCTAACCAGTGACGCCGAAATCCCATGAATTAATTTTTTTTTAAAACTTTTTTTCTTCATATTCATCTCTATCTCTTTTGTCATCCAGGATGCTATGGATTTGTTTACCCTACCTTTCCCCTTCGAGGGAATATACCTTGACTGCGCCTGAACAGTCTTTTAAGGCAGCCCATTGTGTAGCTATCATTTTTCCTGCCATCCTTTGATTCCATTTAATTCGGCCCAGATGCATTCTTATTCCATTAAAGTTGGCTTTCCCCCAGTTACTCCAGATTGTTCTTTGTCCTTTCCCATAGCCAACCTAAACCTTATGATACAATGATCATTGTCCCCTAAATGTTTTCCTGCTGATATTTGACCTACTGGCCCACCTCATTCCCAAGAACCAGGTCCAGCAGTGCCTCCTTTCTCGTTGTCTAGAAACATACTGCTGTAGAAAATTTTCCTGAACACACATAAGGAACTCTTGCCCCTGTCTGCCTTTTACGTTACTACTGTCCCAATCTATATTCAGATAATTAAAGTCCCCCATTATAACTATATAATTTTTGCACCTCTCTATAATTTCATTGCAAATTTGTTCCTCTACATCCTTTCCACTAGTTGGTGGTCTGTAGGCTACACCACGCAACATAATTGCACCTTTTCTGTTCCTTAGCTCTAGCCAAATAGATCCTGTCCTTGACCCCTCTGGGATATCTTTTCTCTTGAGCACTGTAATGCTCTCCTTAATCAATACCACCATTCCTCCCCCTTTTCTTCCTTTCCAATCTTTCATGAACACCTCGTATTCAGGAATATTTAACACCCAGTCCTGCCCTCCTTTGAGCCAGGTCTCTGTTATAGCCACAACATATTCCCACATACCATCTGTGCCTGTAACTCACCAATTATATGAACTACACTCCTTGCATTCACATCCATGCACATTAACCCTGATTTAGACTTTATTGCTTCCTCCCCTCCTCTGCCCCCACCTAATAACTTACTATTCCCTACTCTAGTGTGATCTATCTCTCCCAGTATTCTGTGCACCTTGGTAGCACTGTCTAACACTCACCTTATGCACCATTTTTCTTTTTTCTACTTCTATATGCTGGTGGCAATCCCCCTGCCAATTTAGTTTAAATCCTCCCCACAAGTATATTGGTCCCAG
Organism: Heterodontus francisci; assembly: GCF_036365525.1. NCBI lineage: Eukaryota > Metazoa > Chordata > Chondrichthyes > Heterodontiformes > Heterodontidae > Heterodontus > Heterodontus francisci. Next base: position 5,545,408 of record NC_090388.1, read on the forward strand.
TCCTGTTGAGGTCAGCCTATCCCTTTTGAATAGGTACCTCCCGCCCCAGAACTGGTCCCAACGCCCCAAGAATCTGAAGCCCTCCCTCCTGCATCATGCTTCAAGCCATGCATTGATCCTGCCTATCTTCTTATTTCTACTCTCACTAGCATGTGGCACTGAGAGTAATCCAGAGGTGACTACCCTTGAGGTCCTACTCTTTAACTTCCTCCCTATCTCCTGAAAATCTCACCATAGGACCTCAAAACATGTCCTTGCTGTGTCATTGGTACCAACATGCACAACTTCTGGCTCACTCCCTTTCCCCTGAAGAATATCCAGCACCTCTCCATGGTGTCCTTTACCCTAGCATCAGGGAGGCCATACACCATGCGGGACGCACGATAACGGTTACAGAAATGCTTGTTTGTCCCCCTAATGAGGGAATCTCCTATAACAACTGCATTTGTGCACCTTACTGTTTCCTCCTAAACAGTCCCTTACCCATTGGTGCATGGTCTGGTCTGCACTCCTTCAAGGTGTCGTCACTCTCAGCAGTCTCCAAAGCTGAGTACCTACCGGATTGAGAGTGGCACACACCCCAAAGACTCCTGCACTTCCTGCCTCTTCCTACCCTTCTGAATGGCCACCCACCTCCTATCCTGAACTCCTACTGCCTCCTGGAATGTACAATCCACCAAACTCTCTTGCTCCCTGATGTTCCAAAGTGATTCCAGATGCCCCTCAAGCTCGGAAATCCTGAGCTTGAGCTGAAGCAGTTGGATACACTTCCTACACACATGGTCACCCAGGACACATGAAGCATTCTGAAGTTCCCACATGGTGCAGGAATTGCAAGCAGGTCACAGCTGCCCATCCAAGATCTGAACAAAAACCTTCTATTCCTTTTGTAAATAATCTATTTAGTACCCTGTTTCAACAATCAATTGTAATTAATACCTCATATAAAAAGAAAATACTGCAGATGCTGGAAATCTGAAATAAAAACAGAAAGTGCTGGACATACTCAGCAGGTCTGGCAGCATCTCCGGAGAGAGAAGCAGAGTTAATGTTTTAGGTCAGTGACCTTTCATCAGAATGGATGTTATTGTAATTAATACCTCTCTGTATTTATACTCTTACGACAACTTCCCATTCCTAATTGCCCTTGAAAAAGTGATGGGGTGAGCTGCCTTCTTGAATCGCTGTAGTATGTGTTGGTACACCCACAGTGCTGTTAGGAAGGGCGTTCCAGGATTTTGACCCAGCGACAGTGAAGAAATAGCGATATAGTTCCAAGTCATCATGGTGTGTGGCTTGGTAGGGAACTTGCAGGTGGTAGTGTTCCTATGCGTCAGCTGCTGCCCTGCTTCTTCTTGGTGGTAGAGGTTGCGGGTTAGTAAGGTGCTGCCAAAGGACACTTGAGTTGCAGCAGTGCATCTTGTAGATCGTACACACTGCTGCCGGTGTGCACAGGTGGTGAAGGGAGTGAATGTTTAAGGTGGTTGGTGGAGTACCGATCAATTGTCCTGGATGGTGTTGAACTCCTTGAGTGTTGTTGGAGCTGCACTCATCCAGGAGAGTATTCCATCACACTCCTGACTTATGCCTTGTAGATGGTGGACATGCTTTGGGGAGTAAAGAGATGAGTTACTCGTGCAGAATTCACAGCTTCTGGCCTGGCCTTGTAGCTACAGTATTTATATGCCTGGTCCAGTTGTTTCTGGTCAGTGATCGAGTCATAGAGTTATACAGCACAGAAACAGGTGCTTCGGCCCATCGTGTCTGTGCCGGCCATCCAACACCCAACTATTCTAATCCCATATTCCTGCACTTGGCCCATAGCCCTGTATGTTATGGAGTTTTAAGTGCTCATCCAGATATTTTTTAAATGTTGTGAGGGTTCCTGCCTCCATCACATCTTCAGGCAGTGTGTTCCAGATTCCAACCACCCTGGGTGAAAAAGTTTTTCCTTAAATCCCCCCTAAACCTCCTGCCCCTTACCCTAAATCTATGCCCCCTGGTTATTGACCCCTCCGCTAAGGGAAAAAGTTTCTTCCTATCTATCTTATCAATGCCCCTCATAATCTTGTACACCTCAATCATGTCCCCCTCAGCCTTCTCTGCTCCAAGGAAAACAACCCCAGCCTTTTCAGTCTCTCTTCATAGCTGAAATGCTCCAGCCCAGGCAACATCCTGGTGAATCTCCTCTGCACCTTCTCTAGCGCAATGACATCCTTCCTATAGTGTGGTGCCCAGAACTGTACACAGTACTCCAGCTGTGGCCTAACTAGCGTTTTATACAGCTCCATCATAACCTCCCTGCTCTTATATTCTATGGCTCAGCTAATAAAGGCAAGTATCCCATATGCCTTCCTAACCACCTTATCTACCTCTGCTGCTGCCTTCAATGATCTCTGGATAAGTACACCAAGGTCCTTCTGACCTTCTGTACTTCCTAGGGTCCTACCATCCATTGTATAGTCCCTTGCCTTGTTAGTCCTCCCAAAATGCATTACCTCACACTTCTCAGGATTAAATTCCATTTGCCCCACAGCACCGCCCTCTTACCAGCCCATCTATATCTCCCTGTAATCTAAGGCTTTCCTCCCCACTATTTACAACGCCACCAATTTTCATGTCATCTGCGAACTTACTTATCATACTTCCTATATTCACATCTAAATCGTTAATATACACTACAAACAGCATGGGTCCCAGCATCGATCCCTGTGGTACACCACTGGTCACAGGCTTCCAATTGCAAAAACAGCCCTCGACCATTACCCTCTGCCTCCTGCCACTAAGCCAATTTTGGATCCAAATTGCCCTGAATCCCATGGGCTCTTAACTTCTTAACCAATCTCCCTTGCGGGACCTTATCAAAAGTTTACTGAAATCCATGTATACTACATGTACTGCTTTACCCTCATCGACACATCTGGTCACCTCCTCGAAAAATTCAATCAAGTTAGTTGGACACGATCTCCCCCTGACAAAGCCGTGCTGATTATCCCTGCCTCTCCAAGTGGAGATTAGTCCTGTCCCTCAGAATTTTTTCCAATATTTTCCTACCACTGATGTTAGACTCACCGGCCTGTAATTACCTGGTTTATCCCTACTACCCTTCTTGAATAATGGTAGCACATTTGCTGTCCTCTAGTCTTCTGGTACCGCTCCTGTGACCAGATAGCTCCTGCTATCTCCTCCCTTGCCTCACATCACAACCTGGGATACATCTCATCTGGGCCTGGGGATTTATCCACTTTTAAGCCCGCTAAACAGCTAATATTTCCTCCCTTTCAATGCTAATATGTTCATTTATGGCAAAGCAGATACATTAGGGGCATTTAAGCGACTCTTGGATAGGTACATGGATGATAGTAGAATGAAGGGTATGTAGGTAGTTTGATCTTAGAGTAGGTTAAAGGTTCGGCACAACATCGTTGGCCGAAGGGCCTGTACTGTGCTGTACTGTTCTATATATCACAATCTCCCTCCCTGATCTCTACACCTACATCGTCCGTCTCCATAGTGAACACCGATGAAAAGTAATCATTTAAAACCTCACCAATGTCCTCCGGCTCCACACTGATTGCCACGTTGGTCCCTAATGGGCCCTACTCTTTCCCTGGTTATCCTCTTACCTTTAATATACTTAGTGGGAGCTCAGGGACACGGCTGATGTCCCTGACTCCTTCACGTGCAGGAAGTGTGTCCAGCTGCAGCTCTTGTTAGACCGCATGACGGCTCTGGAGCTGCGGGTGGACTTACTTTGGAGCATCCGCGAGGCTGAGGAGGTCGTGGATAGCTCGTTTAGTAAATTGGTCACACCGCAGATTAGAATTGCTGAGGGAGAAAGGCAATGGGTGACCAAAAGGCAGAGAAAGAGCAGGAAGGCAGCGCAGGTGTCCCCTGCGGTCATCTCCCTCCAAAACAGGTATACCGTTTTGGATACTGTTGAGGGAGATGGTTCACCAGGGGAAGGCAGCAGTAACCAGGTTCATGGCACCGTGGCTGGCTCTGCTGTTCGGAAGGGCGGGAAAAAGAGTGGAAGGGCTATAGTCATAGGGGATTCGATTGTAAGGGGAGTAGATAGGCGGTTCTGTGGTCGAAAACGAGACTCCCGAATGGTATGTTGCCTCCCAGGTGCACGGGTCAGGGATGTCTCAGATTGGCTGCAGAACATTCTGAAGGGGGAGAGTGAACAGCCAGTTGTCGTTGTGCACATAGGCACCAATGATATAGGTAAAAAACGGGATGAGGTCCTACAAGCAGAATTTAGGGAGTTAGGAGCCAAGTTAAAAAGTAGGACCTCAGAGGTAGTAATCTCAGGATTGCTACCAGTGCCACGTGATAGTCAGAGTAGAAATGAAAGAATAGTCAGGATGAATGTGCGGCTTGAGAGATGGTGCAGGAGGGAGGGGTTCAGATTTTTGGGACATTGGGACCAGTTCTGGGGGAGGTGGGACTATTACAAATTGGACGGTCTACACCTGGGCCGGACTGGAACCAATGTCCTTGGGGGTGCTTTTGCTAACGCTGTTGGGGAGGGTTTAAACTAATGTGGCAGGGGGATGGGAACCAAATGAGGAGGTCAGTGGACAGTAAGGGGGTAGTAACTAAAGCCTGGAAGGAACTATATAATGAAGTCAGCGTGACTAAGGGAAAGAGTAGGCAGGGAGCAGATGATGAACACAAAGGGACTGGTGGTCTGAGATGCATTTGTTTTAATGCAAGAAGTGTAGTAGGTAAGGCAAATGAACTTAGGGCTTGGATTAGTACCTGGGAGTATGATGTTATTGCTATTACTGAGACTTGGTTGAGGGAAGGGCATGATTGGCAACTAAAAATCCCAGGATATCGATGCTTCAGGCGGGATAGAGAGGGAGGTAAAAGGGGTGGAGGAGTTGCATTACTGGTCAAAGAGGATATCACACCTGTGCTGAAGAAGGGTGCGGTAACAATGTTGGAGCTGTACTACAGGCCTCCCAACAGCGAGCGTGAGATAGAGGTACAAATATGTAAACAGATTATGGAAAGATGTAGGAGCAACAGGGTGGTGGTGATAGGAGATTTTAATTTTCCCAACATTGACTGGGATTCACTTAGTGTTAGAGGTCCAGATGGAGCAGAATTTGTAAGGAGCATCCAGGAGGGTTTTCTAGAGCAGTATGTAAATAGTCCAACTCGGGAAGGGGCCATACTGGACCTGGTGTTGGGGAATGAGCCCGGCCAGGTGGTTGAAGTTTCAGTAGGGGACTACTTTGGGAATAGTGATCACAATTCCGTAAGTTTTAGAATACTCATGGACAAAGACGAGAGTGGTCCCAAAGGAAGAGTGCTAAATTGGGGGAAAGCTAACTGTACCAAAATTCGGCAGAAGCTGGGGAATGTAGATTGGGAGCAGCTGTTTGAAGGTAAATCCACATTTGATATGTGGGAGGCTTTTAAAGAGAGGTTGATTAGCGTGCAGGAGAGACATGTTCCTGTGAAAATGAGGGATAGAAATGGCAAGATTAGGGAACCATGGATGACAGGTGAAATTGTGAGACTAGCAAAGAGGAAAAAGGAAGCATACATAAGGTCTAGGAGGCTGAAGAAAGACGAAGCTTTGAAAAAATATCGGGAATGTAGGACCAATCTGAAACGAGGAATTAAGAGGGCTAAAAGGGGTCATGACGTCAGTGGTAGGGAAGCTGCTGGAGAAGATACTGAGGGATAGGATCTATTCCCATTTGGAAGAAAATGGGCTTATCAGTGATAGGCAACATGGTTTTGTGCAGGGAAGGTCATGTCTTACCAACTTAATAGAATTCTTTGAGGAAGTGACAGAGTTGATTGATGAGGGAAGGGCTGTAGATGTCATATACATGGACTTCAGTAAGGCGTTTGATAAGGTTCCCCATGGTAGGCTGATGGAGAAAGTGAAGTCGCATGGGTTCCAGGGTGTACTAGCTCGATGGATAAAGAACTGGCTGGGCAACAGGAGACAGAGAGTAGTAGTGGAAGGGAGTTTCTCAAAATGGAGACGTGTGACCAGTGGTGTTCCACAGGGATCTGTGCTGGGACCACTGTTGTTTGTGATATACATAAATGATTTGGAGGAAAGCATAGGTGGTCTGATTAGCAAGTTTGCAGACGACACTAAGATTGGTGGAGTAGCAGATAGTGAAGGGGACTGTCAGAGAATACAGCAGAATATAGATAGATTGGAGAGAGGGGCAGAGAAATGGCAGATGGAGTTCAATCAGGGCAAATGCGAGGTGATGCATTTTGGAAGATCCAATTCAAGAGTGAACTATACAGTAAATGGAGAAGTCCTGGGGAAAATTGATGTACAGAGAGATTTGGGTGTTCAGGTCCATTGTTCCCTGAAGGTGGCAACGCAGGTCAATAGAGTGGTCAAGAAGGCATACGGCATGCTTTCCTTCATCGGACGGGGTATTGAGTACAAGGGTTGGCAGGTCATGTTGCAGTTGTATAAGACTTTGGTTCGGCCACATTTGGAATAATGCGTGCAGTTCTGGTTGCCACATTATCAAAAGGATGTAGATGCTTTGGAGAGGGTGCAGAGGAGGTTCACCAGGATGTTGCCTGGTATGGAGGGCGCCAGCTATGAAGAGAGGTTGAGTAGATTAGGATTATTTTCATTAGAAAGACAGAGGTTGAGGGGGGACCTGATTGAGGTGTACAAAATCATGAGAGGTATAGACAGGGTGGATAGCAAGAAGCTTTTTCCCAGAGTGGGGGATTCAATTACTAGGGGTCACGAGTTCAAAGTGAGAGGGCAAAGTTTAGGGGGGATATGCGTGGAAAGTTCTTTACGCAGAGGGTGGTGGGTGCCTGGAACACGTTGCCAGCGGAGGTGGTAGACGCGAGCACGATAGTGTCTTTTAAGATGTATCTAGACAGATACATGAATGGGCAGGAAGCAAAGAGATACAGACCCTTAGAAAATAGGCGACATGTTTAGATAGAGAATCTGGATCGGCGCAGTCTTGGAGGGCCGAAGGGCCTGTTCCTGTGCTGTAATTTTCTTTGTTCTTTGTTCTTTTACATAATGCCGTGGGATTTTCCTTTATCTTGCCCGCCGGTGTTTTTTTCATGTCCCCTCTTCGCTCGCCTAATTACTTTTTTAAGTGTCACCCTACTCTTTCTATACTCCTCTAGTGCCTCCGCTGTTTTCAGCGCTTGGGATCTGCCATAAGCCTCCTTTTTTTTTCCTGATCCAATCCTCTACATCCCTTGAGATCCAGTGTTCCCTGGGCTTGTTAGTCCTACCCTTCACCTTAATGGGTGCAGGTTGGCTCTGAACTCTCACAGTTTCCTCTTTGACTCCCACCGATGTGATGTAGACTTTCCTACAAGTTTTAGTTTAGTTTAGAGATACAGCACTGAAATAGGCCCACCGAGTCTGTGCCGACCATCAACCACCCATTTCTACTAATCCTACACTAATTCCATATTCCTCCCACATCCCCACCTTCCCTATATTTCCCTACCACCTACCTATACTAGAGGCAATTTATAATGGCCAATTAACCTATCAACCAGCAAGTCTTTGGCATGTGGGAGGAAACTGGAGCACCCGGAGGAAACCCACGCAGACACAGGGAGAACTTGCAAACTCCGCACAGGCAGTACCCAGAATTGAACCCAGGTCGCTGGAGCTGTGAGGCTGCGGTGCTAACCACTGCGCCACTGTGCCGCCCAAAGTAGCTGCTCCCAGTCCACTTTGGTCAGATTCTGTTTTATCAGATTGAAATCGGCCTTCCCCCCAATTCAGTACCTTTATTTCTGGCTGGTCTTTGTCCTTTTCCATAACTACCTTAAATCTTAGAGTTATGATCACTATCCCTGAAATGCTCCCCCACTGACACTTCTGCCACTTGGCTGGCTTCATTCCCGAGGTTTAGGTCCAGTACTGCCCCTTCTCTTGTAGGATTTTCTACATACTGGCTCAAAAAGCTCTCCTGTATGCATTGTAAGAATTCTGCCTCTTTTAAGCCATTTGCACTGAGACTATCCCAGTTAATATTGGGGAAGTTGAAATCCCCTACTATTATTACCCTATTATTTTTACACCTCTCAGAGATTTGCCTACGTATCTGCTCTATCTCTTGCTGACTGTTTGGAGGCCTGTAGTACACATCCAGCCAAGTGATTGCCCCCTTTTTGTTTATGAGTTCTACCCAAATGGCCTCATTTGAGGAACCTTCTAAGATGTCATCCCTCCTTACTGCAATAATTGACTCCTTGATCAACAGTGCAATGCTACCTTCTCTTTTATCCCCTCCCCTGTCACACCTGAAGATTCTATACCCTGGAATATTGAGCAGCCAGTCCTGTCCCTCCCTCAACCATGTCTCTGTGATAGCAATAATATCATAATCCCATGTGCTAATCAACACCTTCAGTTCATCTGCCTTACTAGTAAGACTCCTTGCATTGAAATAAATGCAATCCAACCTTGCATTTTTCCCTTGTGCCTTACCAGGTCTATATTTGCTGTGCCTTCCAGGCAGACTCACTTTCTGTTCTGTATTACCCCCTACTGTACCTCCACTCTGTATCCCATCCCGCTGCCAAATTAGTTTAAACCACGCCCCCCCCACCAACAGCACTAGCAAACCTCCCAGCAAGGATGTTGGTCCCATTCCGGTTCAGGTGCAACCTGTCCAACTTGTACAGGTCCCACCTTTGCCAGAAACAGACCCAGTGATCCAGGAAACTAAAGCCCTCCCTCCTGCACCATCTTCTCAGCCACGCATTCATCTGCTCTATCCTCCTATTTCTAAACTCACTATATCCCCAGAATGTTGATGGTGGGGGATTCAGTGATAGGGTGGCGCAGTGGTTAGCACCGCAGCCTCACAGCTCCAGCGATCTGGGTTCAATTCTGGGTACTGCCTGTGTGGAGTTTGCAAGTTCTCCCTGTGTCTGCGTGGGTTTTCTCCGGGTGCTGCGGTTTCCTCCCACAGCCAAAAGACTTGCAGGTTGGTAGGTAAATTGGCCATTATAAATTGCCCCTAGTATAGGTAGATTTTTACGGGAAATATAGGGACAGGTGGAGATGTGGTAGGAATATGGGGTTTGTGTAGGATTAGTATAAAATGGGTGGTTGATGGTCAGCACAGACTCGGTGGGCCGAAGGGCCTGTTTCAGTGCTGTATCTCTAAACTAAACTAAACTAATGCCATTGAAAATCAAGGGGATATGATTAGATTCTCTCTTGTTGAAGATGGTCATTGCCTGATACGTGTGTGGCACAAATATTGCTTGCCACTTATCGGCCCAAGTCTGAGTGAAGTTCAGGTCTTGCTGCATACAGGCATGGACTGCTTCAGTATCTGAAGAGTCCCGAATGGTACTGAACACTGTGCAATCATCAGCCAACGTCCCCCACATCTGACCTTATGACGGAGGGAAGGTCATTGATGAAGCAACTGCAGATGGTTGGGCCTTGGACACTACCTTGAGGAATTCCTGCAGCGATGTCCTGGGAGTGAGATGATTAGCCCTCAACAACCACAACCACCACCTTGGTACTAGGTATAACTCCAACCAGTGGGAGTTTCCCCCCAATTCCCATTGACTTCAATTTTGATGGGCTCCTCGATGCCAGATTTGGTCAAATGCTGCCTTGATGTCAAGGGCAGTCATTCTCATCTCGCTTCTGGAATTCACCTCTTTTGTTCCTGTTTGGCCCAAGGCTTTAATGAGGTCTGGAGCTGAGTGGCCCTGGCGGAACTCAGACTGTCAGTAAGCAGGTTATTGCTGAGTAACACTGTCAATGACGCATTCCATCACTTTGCTGATGATTGAATATATACTGATGGGACACTAATTGACTGGATTGGATTTGTCCCACTTTTGTTGTCATTGAACTTTTGTTTGTCCTCTGTGTTTAAAAACAGTGTGCCTTTAAAAACTAAAGGGCATGGTGTGTCAGCAGCTGCACCTGTTTCCTCAGCAACAGCAGGAGAGAGAGGAGGTGTATTGTAACTTTTGACTGTGTAAAAAGACTGGTTAAAACCAGTCTGATCTGGAAGCAAGCGAAGCATGCTCTGAAGGAAGAAGTGGTCTATATCTCAGCAGAAAAATCTACATGAGCTATAGGCTATGTTATTGCCCAAACAGGAAAAAAGCTCTGGAAAAAGAACATTTGCATTGTTGGAGGTAGTACATTTTTTTTAACTTCCAATCTCTAAGAGGTATTTGCCTCGGAAGTGACTCTCTGTTGTCTGTTTGTGTTTGCTGGAATTCTTAGTAAAGTTTCTACTGAAAAACTACCAATTTTAAAATCCATATAGACCTCTCACTATACTCCTTGTTGAAAGAACTGTGTTTTGCCTACTGCAACCCAAGTGCTTTGAACGCTTATCCCTTAGGGTCTGTTCGTCAAATTCGCCTAGAGACTTCGAGTGGCATCTGATTATTCTACTCGAGCACACCTCACCAACCGGGAACGTAAATCACCAGGACTAAAAACCCAGCTACTCATGGGCGGCACAGTGGCGCAGTGGTTAGCACCGCAGCCTCACAGCTCCAGGGACCCGGGTTCGATTCCGGGTACTGCCTGTGTGGAGTTTGCAAGTTCTCCCTGTGTCTGCGTGGGTTTTCTCCGGGTGCTCCGGTTTCCTCCCACAAGCCAAAAGACTTGCAGGTTGATAGGTAAATTGGCCATTATAAATTGTCACTAGTATAGGTAGGTGGTAGGGAAATATAGGGACAGGTGGGGATGTTTGGTAGGAATATGGGATTAGTGTAGGATTAGTATAAATGGGTGGTTGATGTTCGGCACAGACTCGGTGGGCCGAAGGGCCTGTTTCAGTGCTGTATCTCTAATCTAATCTTTATTTAGTCCTAAGAAACATCATTTTTGACCATTGATTTTTGAACGTGTGTGTGTACATGAGGGTTAAGAGAAATAAGAAGTTATAAAGTCTTTAGACATAGGTTTATCTCAATATTGTTTAAGATTTAGTTTATTAATAAATAGTTAATTTATTGTTGTTTAAAGGTACCTGTTTTATTCTGGGGGTTACTAAAGTGTTTAATTTGACTAATTTCCAGTAGTCCACTAATTTTATTAAAACTTTAATAATATGCTGCGAAGTATTGGGACTGAATTAACAGTGCATTACCCCCAACTCGGACATACCTGGGCACTTTTCCAGATTGTCAGGTAGATGCCAGTGTTATAGCTTTTCCTGTATTCAGTGCCTTCAGCCGTTTTTTGATATCACATGGAGTGATTCAAATAGGCTGAAGACTGGCACTTGTGATGCTGGGGACCTCAGGAGGAGACAGAGATGGATCATCTGCTTGACACTTTTGGCTGAAGACGGTTGCAAATGCTTCACCCTTGTCCTTTGCACTGATGTGCTGGGCTCCCCGAACATTGAGGGTGGAGGATGTTTGTGGAGCCTCCTCCTTCATTTAGTTATTTAATTGTCCTCCTCCATTCGCAACTGGATGTGGCAAGACCTTTAGTCTGACCCTTTGATTGTGGGATTGGTTAGCTGCTTCTGCTGTTCAGCTTGCATGTTGTCCTGTGTTGTAGCTTCACCAGGTTGGCACCTCATTTTTAGATATGCCTGGTGCTGCTCCTGGCATGCTTTCCTGCACTCCTCATTGAACCAGGGTTGATCCCCTGACTTGATTGCAATGGTAGAGTGAGGGATATTCCAGGCCGTGAGGTTACAGAATTTGTTGAATACAATTTTGCTGCTGCTGATGGCCCACAGCACCTCGTGGATGCCCAGTTTTGAGCTGCTAGATCTGTTGTGAATCTGTCCCATTTAGCATGGTGATAGTACCACGCAACACGATGGAGGATATCCTCATTGTTGAGGATACTTGCGCATTGTGATGGCAAATGTGAAAAGATATTTGCACCAAATTTGGCTGTGAAAACGGATAAAATCAACCATTAAAAACTGATAAAATTGAAAATGCACTGAAATTATGAAATGATTTTTTTTTGAACAACATAAATAATTTGTGTGATGACTTATTTGTTCGTGCAGTCATAAGTTGATTTTAATGTCTGAATCACAAGTTCAATATTTGTCATGGTTGATCACTCATTTCTCTGATACACTTTCTGCTGTGGAATGGTTTTGAGAATCGTATTTGAGTATAGGGATATGGTAGATTCTTTTAAGAAACACCATGTTCAAATTTTATGGAAGTGAAATAGAATTGTGTACACTACAAACAGCAAGGGTCCCAGCACCGATCCCTGTACAGGCTTCCACTCGCAAAAACAACCCGTTACCCTCTGTTTCCTGCCACTAAGCCAATTTTGGATCCAATTTGCCAAATCACCCTGGATCCCATGGGCTCTTAACTTCTTAACCAATCTCCCATGCGGGCCTTATCAAAGGCTTTACTGAAGTCCATGTAGACTACATCAACTGCTTTACCCTCATCGACACATCTAGTCACCTCCTCAAAAAATTCAATCAAGTTAGTTGGACACGATCTCCCCCTGACAAAGCTGTGCTGACTATCCCTGATTAATCCCTGCCTCTCCAAGTGGAGATTAATCCTGTCCCTCAGAATTTTTTCCAATAGTTTTCCAACCACTGATGTTAGACTCACCAGCCTGTAATTACTTGGTCTATCCCTGCTACCCTTCTTGAATAATGGTACCACATTCGCTGTCCTCCAGCCCTCTGGCATCTCTCCCGTTGCCAGAGAGGATCTGAAAATTTGTGTCAGAGCCCCTGCTATCTCCTCCCTTGCCTTACATAACAGCTGGGATACATCTCATCTGGGCCTGGGGATTTATCTACTTTTAAGCCCACTAAAACGTTACTTCCTCCGTTTCAATGCTAATATGTTCAAGTATATTACAGTCCCCCTCCCTGATCTCTACACCTACATCGTTCTTCTCCATAGTGAACATAGATGAAAAGTAATCATTTAAAACCTCATCTATGTCCTCCGGCTCCACACACAGATTACCACTTTGGTCCCTAATGGGCCCTACTCTTTCCCTGCTTATCCTCTTACCCTTAATATACTTAGAAAACACCTTAGGATTTTCCTTTATCTTGCCTACCAATGTTTTTTCATGTTCCCTCTTCACTCTCATTACTTTTTTTAGTACCCCCCTCCACTTTCTATACTCCTCTAGTGCCTCCGCTGTTTTCAGCTCTCCGAGTCTGCCATAAGCCTCCTTTTTTTATCAGATTGAAATCGGCCTTCCCCCAATTCAGTACCTTTATTTCTGGCCGGTCTTTGTCCTTTTCCATAACTACCTTAAATCTTAGAGTTATGGTCACTATCCCTGAAATGCTCCCCCACTGACACTTCTACCACTTGTCCAGCTTCATTCCCTAGGATTAGGTGTAATCCTGCCCCTTTTCTTGTAGGACTTTCTACATACTGGCTCATAAAGCTCTCCTGTATGCCTCTTTAGAATTCCGCCCCCTTTAAGCCTCTTGCACTAAGGCTATTCCAGTTGATATTGGGCAAGTTGAAATCCCGACTATTATTACCCTATTATTTTTACACCTCTCTGAGATTTGCCTACATATCTGCTCTATCTCTTGCTGACTGTTTGGAGGCCTGTCATACACGCCCAGCCAAGTGATTGCCCCCTTTTTGTTTTTAGGTTCTACCCATATGGCCTCATTTGAGGAACCTTCTAAGATATCATCCCCCTTACTGCAATAATTGACTCCTTGATCAACAGTGCAATGCCACCTCTTGTCCCCTCCCCCAAGTCATCTGGTTCTCACCAAGCAATTAAGCTATCTGTTATAGCAATACTACTTTCATCATTGAGATGTTATGGGAGATGTTTGCATTAGTCTTTGCCACATCTTAAAAAAAAAAATGCTTAAAAAACTGTGTTGCTTGAGCCAATACTCAAGTTACCAATACCTATCCATTTATTTTATTTAGAGATACAGCACTGAAACAGGCCCTTCGGCCCACCAAGTCTGTTGCTGGGTCAAAATCCTGGAACTCCCTTCCTAACAGCACTGTGGGTATACCTACCCCAAATGGACTGCAGCGGTTCAAGAAGGCAGCTCACCACCACTTTCTCAAGGGCAATTAGGGATGGGCAATAAATGCTGGCCTAGCCAGCGATACCTACATCCCATGAATGAATTTTAAAAAAAAAAGGATTGTACTATAAACCCCCAAATAGTGAGAGGGAGATAGAAGAACAAATATGAAGGCAAATTTCTGAGTTCAAAAACTATAAGGCAATAAGTTGGGTATTTCAGTTACTCTAATATCAACTGGGATACAAACAGTGTGAAGGGCACAGAGGGCACAAAATTCTTGAACAGGAGAACTTTTTTTAGCCAGCGCTTAACAAGCCCAATGAGAACGGGAGCAATTCTAGATTTAGTCTTCAGTAATGAAGCTGGGCAAGTGGATGAAGTAGCAGTGGGTGACCATTTTGGAGACAGTGACCATAATACTGTTAATTCTAGCATAATCATGGATAAAGATAAAACAGAAGTAAAAGTTCTAAATTGGGGGAAGGCAAATTTTACAAAACAGAGATCATCTGGTGAAAGTGGACTGCATACAGTTACTTAAAGGAAAATCAGTGGCAAAGCAGTGGGAGGCATTCAAAAGTGAGATTCTACAGGCACAATGTAGGCATGGCTCCACGAAGATAAAGGGTTGGTACTGCCAAATCTAGAGCCCCCTGGTTATCTGAATCCATATAAAGCAGAAAAAGAAAGCTTATAACGATCACAAAAAACCTAATACTTTAGTAAGCCTAGAGAAGTATAGAAAGTGCAGGGGTGAAGGAAATTAGGAAAGCAAAGAGAGGACATGAAAAATTATTGGCAGGAAAAATCAAGAAAAACCCAAAGATGTTTTATCAGTACATTAAGATGAACAGGATAATTAAGGAAAGGGTAGGGCCTATCAGAGATGTACAAGGGAACTTATGCGCGGATGCAGAAGATGTGGACTGAGTTCTTAATGAGTTTTTTGTCTCTGTCTTCACAAAGGAGAGGGATGATGCAGATTTCAATATGATAAAACAGGATCTGGCCAAAGTGAACTGGGAGCAGCTTCTTATAGAAAAGTCTACATCAGACCAGTGGGAGCTATTTAGAAGGGAAATTGTGAGGGTTCAGGGTGCAGCATGTTCCTGTAAAGGTGAAGAGTAGGACCAACAGGTCAAGGGAACCCTGGATGTCAAGGGATATAGAGGATTGGATAAGGGAAAAAAAGGAGGCGTATGGCAGATTCAGAGTGCTGAATACAGTGGAGGCCCTACAGGAGTATAGAAAGTGTAGGGGAGTACTTAAAAAAAAAAAGTAATTAGGAGAGCAAAGAGGGGGCATGAAAAATCGCTAGCAGACAAGATAAAGGAAAAACCCAAGGCGTTTTATAAGTATGTTAGGGGCAAGAGGATAACCAGGGAAAAAGTGGGGCCTATTAGGGATCAAAGAGGCAATCTGTGTGTGCAGCCGGAGGACATAGGTGAGGTTTTGAACGATTATTTTTCATCTGTGTTCACTATGGAGAGGGACGATGTAGGTGTAGTGATCAGGAAGGGGACTGTGATATACTTGATCAAATTAGCATTGAAAAGGAGAAAGTATTAGCGGGCTTGAAACTCGATAAATCCCCAGGCCCAGATAAGATGTATCCCAGGCTGCTATGTGAGGCAAGGGAGGAGATAGCGGGGGCTCTGACACAAATTTACAGATCCTCTCTGGCCACAGGAGGATTGGAGGACAGCGAATGTGGTACCATTATTTTAAGAAGGGTAGCAGGGATAAAACAGGTAATTACAGGCCGGTGAGTCTAACATCAATGGTAGGGAAATTATTGGAAAAAATTCTGAGGGACAGGATTAATCTCCACTTGGAGAGTCAGGGATTAATCAGGGATAGTCAGCATGGCTTTGGTCAGGGGGATATCGTGTCTAACAAATTTGATTGAATTTTTCGAGGAGGTGACTGAGGTGTAGATGACAGTAAAGCAGTTGATGTAGTCTACATGGACGTCAGCAAGGCTTTTGATAAGGTCCCGCACGGGAGATTGGTTAAGAAAGTAAAGGCCTATGGGATCCAGGGTAATTTGGCAAATTGGATTCAAAATTGGCTCAGTGGAGGAGGCAGAGGATGGTCAAGGGTTGTTTCTGCAAGTGGAAGCCTGTGACCAGTGGTGTACCGCAGGATCGGTGCTGGGACCCTTACTGTTTGTAGTGTACGTTAATGATTTAGACATGAATATAGGAGGCATGATCAGTAAGTTCGCAGACGACACGAAAATTGGTGGTGTCGTAAATAGTGAGGGGAGGAAAGCCTTAGACTACAGGACGATATAGATGGGCTATTAAGATGGGCGGAGCAGTGGCAAATGGAGTTTAATCCTGAGAAGTGTGAGGTGATGCACTTTGGGAGTCTAACAAGGCAATGGAATATACAATGGATGGTAGGACCCTAGGGAGTACAGAGGGTCAGAGGGACCTTGGTGTGCTTGTCCATAGATCACTGAAGGCCAGCAGCACAGATAGATAAGGTGGTTAGGAAGGCATATGGATACTTGCCTTTATTAGCCAAGGCATAGAATATAAGAGCAGGGAGGTTATGATGGAGCTATATAAAACGCTCGTTAGGCCACAGCTGAAGTACTGTGTACAGTTCTGGGCACCACACTGTAGGAAGGATGTGATTGCAATGGAGAGGGTGCAGAGGAGATTCACCAGGATGTTGCCTGGGCTTGGAGCATTTCAGTTATGAAGCCAGACTAGATAGGCTGGTGTTGTTTTCCTTGGAGCGGAGAAGGTTGAGGGGGGACCTGATTGAGGTATACAAAATTATGAGGGGAATTGATAGCCTAGATTGGAAGAAACTTTTCCCTTAGCGGAGAGGTCAATACCTAGGGGGTATAGATTTAAGGCAGGAGGTTTAGAGGGGAGTTGAGGAATTTTTTTCACCCAGAGGGTGGTTGGAATCTGGAACACACTGCTTGAAGGGGTGGTAGAGGGCAGGAACACCCACGACATTCAAGAAATATTTAGATGAGCACTTGAATCGCCATAACGTACAAGGCTACAGGCCAAGTGCAGGGAAATGGGATTCGTTAGGACAGGTGCTTGATGGTTGGTGCAGGCGCGTTAGGCTGAAGGCCTGTTTCTGTGCTGTAAAACTCTATGACTCTATGACATTGTAGTAAGAGGAATGTGAAATATTAGATACGATAAGCATAATGAGAGAGTAAGTACTAGAGGGTCTGACATCCTTGAAAGTGGATAAATCACCAGGGCCGGTTGGATTGCATCTCAGGTTGTGAAAGGAAGCCAGGGAGGAAATAGCGGCTACGCTGAGGATCATCTTCAAATCCTCACTGGACATGGGCGAGGTGCCAGAGAACTGAAGGTCTGTGAATATTATACGCATTGTTTAAAAAGGGTGCGAGGCATAGGCCAAATAATTATAGGCCAGTCAGTCTGACCTCAGTGGTGGGTAAATTATTAAAATCAATTCTGACACACAGGATAAGCTGCCACTTAGATAGACAGGGATTAATCAGGGATAGTCAGCATGGATTTGTTAGGGGAAGGTCATGTCTTACTAATTTGATTGAATTACAAGGAAAGATTGAACAGGCTAGGCTTGTATCCGCTGGAATTTAGAAGAGTAAGAGGCGACTTGATTGAAACATATAAGATCTGAGGGGTCTTGACAGGGTGGATGTGGAAAAGGATGTTTCCACTTGTGGGAGAATCTCGAACAAGGGGTCGCTGTTTAAAAATAGACCGCAATTGTTGACAACGCGATCGGTAGGTGGCGCTGTTTTGGCACATGCGCAGATACAGCATGTGCCACAAAAACGTCACAGCCTGCGACTGTAGCAGCTGCCAGGACTAAAGATGGCGCTGCTCAAAAAAATCACAGAGATGAACCTAACAAACACGTGGCAGAATACATGGCCGGAGCGCGGGGAGACCAGCGGTAGCGGTGCCGGGGGTGGGGGGGGGGAGAAAGAGGGAGAGGGATGGGGGGGTGGAGAAAGAGGGAGAGGGAGGGGGGGTGGAGAAAGAGGGAGAGGGAGGGGGGGGTGGAGAAAGAGGGAGAGGGAGGGGGGGTGGAGAAAGAGGGAGAGGGAGAGGGAGGGGGGTGGAGAAAGAGGGAGAGGGAGAGGGAGGGGGGGGTGGAGAAAGAGGGAGAGGGAGAGGGAGGGGGGGTGGAGAAAGAGGGAGAGGAGAGGGAGGGGGGGTGGAGAAAGAGGGAGAGGGAGAGGGAGGGGGGGTGGAGAAAGAGGGAGAGGGAGAGGAGGGGGGGTGGAGAAAGAGGGAGAGGGAGGGGGGTGGAGAAAGAGGGAGAGGGAGGGGGGTGGAGAAAGAGGAGAGGGAGGGGGGGTGGAGAAAGAGGGAGAGGGAGGGGGGGGAGGGAGGGGGGTAGAAAGAGGGAGGGGGGGAGAAGAGGGAGGGGGGGAGAAAGAGGGAGGGAGCTGGGGGAAGTGTGGGGGAGGAGAGGAGGAGGGGAGAGAGTGGGTGGGGAGGAGGGGAGAGAGTGGGGGAGGAGAAGGGGAGAGAGTGGGGGGGGGGAGAAGGGGAGAGAGTGGGGGGGGGGAGAAGGGGGAGAGAAGTGGGGGGGGGGAGAAGGGGAGAGAGTGGGGGGGGGGGAGAAGGGAGAGAGTGGGGGGGGGGGGGGAGAAGGGGAGAGAGTGGGGGGGGGGGAGAAGGGGAGAGTGGGGGGGGGAGAAGGGGAGAGAGTGGGGGGGGAGAAGGGGAGAGAGTAGGGGGGGGAGAAGGGGAAGAGAGTGGGGGGGCAGAAGGGGAGGGAGAAGGGGAGAGTGGGGGGGGGAGAAGGGGAGAGAGTGGGGGGGGCAGAAGGGAGAGAGTGGGGGGGGCAGAAGGGAGAGAGTGGGGGGGGGGAGCAGCGGAACGGAAGAGAAGTGCATGCGCCATAAACACAACAGCAAAAGACTTACTGGCCAGTCCCTGGACCGGTGACACCAAGGTCTTCGCACGCTCGCTCCCCGCAGCTCTCTCGCTTCCGGCCTCTCCATTCAGCCGTTCCCTCCAGCTGCGGATGCCCAATCCAGTTGCTTTCTCCCCTACCCAGTTGCTTTCTCTACTTCTCCACAGTACTTCAGGCATTGCAACTGTCTGGTCCCTGCATTTTGCATGCTCCCTCTCCCCACCCCTCCCCACTCTCCCCACCCCTCCCCCTCTTCACCCACCCCCCTTTACCCCCCTACTTCCACCCACCCCCCCTTTACCCCCCTACTTCCACCCCTCCTTTACACCCCTACCTCCACCACCCTACCTCCACCATAGTTGAATATCTGAAGTGCAGTTGCAAAGTCGGGGAAATAGCATGCAAAACAAAACCTCAACAATTCTGGGTTTAATTATTGAAAAGTTTTATTAAGTTCACTAAGTATCCGAGGAACTGCTGTGCATGGATACATGAGTGTTGTGTCCAGCATTCCCGTTAGACAGACAGGCCGAGTCTCTGCTATGCACAGCTAAAGAGATTGTTCCTGGAGAGCCTTGTGGTGAATGAACGCTTGGCTCTCTATTCCACTACTGTATTGTCCATGTGAAGAAGGCAAAGTCACAAGAGTCTGAGCTCAGTCTATTCTTGGTGAATGTTCCCCAAGCGCATCCCAATGTGCATTCCCAATTCATCCATAAATGCAATGTTCCTTTCCACATCGTGATGAGCTCCGCAGCATGATCCAGTTGCCTTCGTTGCTTGAATGCTGACCGTAAGTCTCGAGGATTGTTTTCTCGACAGCATGTTTTACATGAAAAGAAGAAAAGCAAATCAGAGTCAGAGCTTGCCTCCCTCCATCCACTGAAATTACTGTTGCGCACACCTTTTTAAGTTCTGCAGTGAAGGCACCAATTGATAACGTCGCCAATGAAGCACTTATTACCCACCTCAGATACAGGAATCATCACATCCTTGCGTCATCTCCTGCACTGCCTCCTTTGCTGGAATGCCGTCCTTAAGTGTCAAGGATTGTTTTCTCAAGGGCACATTTTACACGAAAGGAAATAATGAAAGAACATCAGTGTCAGAGCTTCCCTCCCTCCAATGAAATTACTGTTGCGCATGCTTTATGCTCTGCAGTATAGGCCAATGAATCACTTAGTACCCACCTCAGCTGTAGGAGTCAGGATGATGTAACTGCCCCTATCTCGTGATGGTTCAATGCTGCTCTCAGGGAAAACATGAATGATGTGAGGGTGCTGGAAAAAGAAGCACATTTCTTTTGGACTATGAACATAAAGCAGGCCATTTAGCCCAGCTGTTCCCTGCTAGTGGTTATGTTACTCGTGCGTCTTCCCATCCATTCCCATTTAATCCTGCCTACTACTATCAGCATCATCTTCCACTTCTTTCACTCTTATCTACCTTTGCCTTAAAGCAACACAGGATGGAGAATGGTGTGGCTGCACTCCCACCTCACCAGTTGTGTACGCAGCAAGAGCATTCACATTTGTGCTACCACTGGACATGGCATGCTTGTTTCCTTAGTGCTCAGTCTCTTCTTGCTGAATGTTCCCCAAGTGCTTGACCCCTTTGGACGCCTTCTCTGCTTGACAGGCAGCAGCTGGCAATTGCGGAGTCTCACAAGGCTCTGCATGGTTGTTTCAAGGGCGGATGGGGAAACATGTGGCTGTGTGCCCACGTGCACTGCTTGGATGGGTGCAGGAACAGGTGACTGTGTAATTGAACAGCAAGGAGAGGGTACCGCAGGTGGGGGAAGTGGAGCTTTGAACAGGCAGGCGTATGTATGGTCCATCAGATCATTAGGCCAGGGGGTGAAATGCTCAGGATCCATGGATTGTGGCACGCGACTGATGTCCAGCGCGTGGCCACCTCCATCCGAAGGTGCTTTCGGGCAATTGTTGGGCAAATTAATTGGCTCCATCTCATCAGCCAGTCCTTGTGCTTATGGCGCATGA